>NC_056729.1:532345625-532645625 GCF_019279795.1 Protopterus annectens | reverse complement strand
AACCTTAGGCAAGACTGCTCTGCAAATTGTAGCATGTTACAGGCCACCCTCACAAACTCAGGAACCTCACATGGCCTTCCTGAAAACACTAGAGGGGATAAATGTATCACCAAACACCATCATACTAGGTGACTTCAATTACCCTAATATAGACTGGGAACACTACTCAAGCCCAAACACCCTAGCCCAAAAGTTCCTGGAATTCATAAACTCAAATGCCATGGAACAACTAGTCACCATCCCCACAAGAGGAGATAACATACTTGATCTCATCATCACGAACATGGGAGCACAATGTTCAACACCGAAGTATACCCTCACTGGTGAGATCAGATCACAAACTAATCTCGCTGGAGGTCCTCATCCCACCCCACCTGAAATAAAAAGACCACAGTAAAGAACTTCTCAAAAGCCGACTTCACACTTCTAAAGACTAGTGTGGTCTCCTTTAAGGCCCCGAGCCGGGGAAAACAGTACTCAAGCCACTGAATCACTTACAAATGCCTTCTACCAGCACCTGCAGGACTGCATGGATAAGGCAATCCCAAGCAAAACAAAGACTCTTTGTACCAAAGGCAAGCGTCCAGTCTGGTGGACCCCAGCCATAAACAAACTCTACAACAAAAGGAGGAAGCTACTACAAGATAGAGCAAAATCCTTAAAAGGTAAGACACCCTTGATCACTATAAGTAAAAAAGTAAGAGCTCTCATAAAATCATCCAAAGCAAATTTCGAGAGAAAAATAGCTAAAGACTCAAAAGACAATCATAAGGCCTTCTTTAGCTATGTTAGAAACCTAGGAGGAAACTCCCAGATATGCTCAGAACTAGTTCAAAATGATGTGAAGATTACTGATCCTACAGACATTGCCAACGTACTGGCTGACAGGTTCAGTGCAAACTCCCCCCCGCGAAAAGGAGAGATATCTATACCAAACGATTGCAGCGCCCCAAACATCTCCAGCGCCCAAGTGAGAACTGCTCTATCCAAAGCAAATAACACAGCATCCATGGGACCTGATGGTGTCCCCGGCTGTGTGCTCCACGAACTCAATGAGGAATTAAACCCACAGCTAGGACAGCTGTTTAATCAAAGTCTTACCTCTGGATACATACCCAGGAGTGGCGCACTGCAACTGTGGTCCCACTTCACAAAGGCGGTGCCTCCACCGACCCTGGAAATTACCGCCCATTAGCTTGACAAGCCTTATTTGCAAAGCCATGGAGAGGATCATAATGGACCTCATAAATAAAGACATAGGGAATTTGCAGACTTTGGATCCAACCCAGTTTGGCTTTGTCAAAGGCAGATCATGCCTTTTAAACTTGGTTGACTTTTTCAAACAGTCACCAAAGCCATTAATGAGGGAAAGGCAGTCCATACAGCCTACCTCGATCTGGCTAAGGCCTTCGATACAATACCCCACTCAGGTATCATTGAAAACTCATCAGCTTAAATGTTAACCCATACATCACAAGATGGGTTGCAAACTGGCTGAGTGACAGAACCCACAGGGTCAGAGTTGCTGGCGCCATGTCAGACTCAAAGCCTGTCACAAGTGGTGTCCCACAGGGCTCAGTCCTGGGCCCACTCTTGTTTGGCATCTACTTTTCCAAGTACAAGCAAACACAGGAGGGTTATGGCTGACAAAGTTTGCAGATGACTGCAAACTGGGCCATAGTAGAAAACACATCTGACACAGATATCCTTTAGAAGGGTCTCACAGAAGCGGATAACTGGTGCCAGAGCCACGGCCTAAAGTTAAATGCCAAAAATGCATAGTCATACCCTTCGGGAAAAACAAGGTTACCCCTAGCTACCAAATAGGTGGCAATCCACTGAGCACAGAAGAAGTTATCAGGGACCTGGGGACCCAGGTTGATAGTAGTCTGTCATTCAACACCCATGTAGCTAAAGTAGTTAGGAAGACCTTCTACATTGCCCACCTTATCATGAAGGGATTCTCATCTAGATCAAGGGAGGTCATAGTCTCCCTTTACTCATCACTCATCAGACCAATGATTGAGTACAATGCCCCATTCGGAATGTATCTGACCCGACACTTGCAGCAGCTGGAGAGGCCACAAAGTTCCTCACCAAAAGGATAAAGGGTCTCAAAAATCTGTCCTATGCTGCCCGACTGAAAGAACTCCAGCTCTATTCAGTCGCCACCGCTTGCTCAGAGGTGACCTTTGCCTAACATACAAGGCCATGTCAAACCCAGATTTGATGAATATGCTTCACCTCAAAAATCTAGATCCATCAGAGCCACAAGGGCGGAGACTTAAACCTCGACACGGCTATTAATAGGACGTGCTGGAGGGATAGATTCATCACCCAAAGACTCCCTATGCTGTGGAACAAAATCCCGGTACATGTGAGGCAGAGCACCTCGCTGGCCTTGTTCAAGAGAAATCTTGACCAATGGATGGGAGATCGCAGATATACCCCAGGGATTACCTCAGTGTCACTGCTCGACAGAGGCACAGCAAAATAATGGGTATAGTTCCCCATACTAAAGGGGTGGCGTAAGCCACAAAACGATGGGCTAGGCTTGTAAATGCCCTCGGGCAGATAGCCTAGTATGAACCTATGAACCTATATAACAGAAGTAAGCAGGATATATTACTGTGCAGCTAAATTAATAACCGATAAAGTCCTACCACAACAACACAGTGAGGGAAAGGAAGGGGAGAAATTGAATACCATCATGTAAATATCGAATAGAGAAAACTGTAAAGCAGTTAAGACAAGAAGTGTCACTGTTAGAAGACTATCGAAGAAGGAACGGATCAACAAAAATACTAAGAAAGATACATGTGATAAAACAATGTGCAGTATTAGAACAGACCAGGATCTATCATGCACTATCGCAAATAAAATAAAAATTTCAGCACAGGTGGAAACACTTAGAAGATACGAATATAAATATAAAGGAAAAGTACAAAATAAACAATTTAGTTATGACCCAAAAAGGTTTTATAGAGAATTGGGAAACTAGGTAAAAGGAATTGAAAGAACATCAAAAAAAGAAGAAATAGATACATTTTGGAGAATTATCTATGAAGATCTTGTGGAAGGTAAAAAAGATGCTAAATGGATAGAAGAAGTTAAAGAAAGAATAAGAAGTTTAAAGGTATAGGATATGAAATAGAATGAAGTAACAGCCAAAGAGACTGAAATAAAGTTAAGAAAAGCCTCTAACTAGAAAACCCCTGGCTCAGATACATTACCTAACTTTTGGCTAAAAGTATTAACATCTTTGCATAAAGATTTAGCCATGAATAAGAACTATTTATATGTGCACCCCAAACAGACACCAACCTGGCTAACAACAGGAAAAGCAATTCACCTACTTAAGAGTGAATCTGTAAGCTACCCTAAAAATTATAGACCAATAACTTGCCTTCTGACGAAGTATAACTGTACACTGGAATTGATCCCAACAGTTTATAGTCATTTAGAAGAAAAGTCAGTTATGGCAGTAGAACAAAAGGGCAATAAAAGAAAGTCATATGGAACAAAACATCATTTGCTGTTAAAGTCATAGTGGGGAACTGTAAAAAGGGAAAGACTCTACGTATGGCATGGATTGACTACAAAAAAGCATTTCATTGTATCCCACATTCATGGGTAAATGAGTGCTTAAAAATGTATAAGATACACCCTGCACAGATCGATTACATTACAGTGACCATGAAACAGTGGCAGACCACTTTGTAATTAAGATATGATAAAAGACAAATTATTATCCCAGGGATAAAAATTCAAAGGGAGATATTCCAGAATGACTCTTTGTCATCACTGCTGTTGTGCCTTGCCTTTAACCCGTTAAGCTGTTACTTAATAGTTTAGGCCATGGCTATAATTTGGCTCCTAGAAAAGACTTCTCAACATCTCTTTGTCGATGATTTAAAACTGTATAGCACATCAGATGCGGAACTGAAAGCACAACTACAAGTTGTCAAAACTTTTTCAGATGACATAAGAGTGGCATTTGGTCTTGATAAATGTGCAAAAGCAACCTATAAAGCAGGAAATCTACACCACCAGGAAAACATCAGTCTGGGACAAGAATGTGACATAAAAGAACTTGAGCAAGAAGGAGTGTATAAATATTTGGGAATTGATGAAGGATTAACAATAAAACAAATACAAATAAAAATTAGTAAGGAATATTTCAGAAGACTTTAATCTTGAAAACAGCAGTGACATCTATGAACAAAATTGAAGGTATAAACCAATTTGCTCTTCCTGTCCTAACTTACAGTTTTGGAGTGATTGACTGGCCCCAAAATGTGTTGGTTAGATTAGACAGGAAAACAAGAAGATGCTTCATGCTCACCAAATGATTTATAAAAATCAGTGCATACCAATATTATATATTCTCTGTTATAAAAGAGGGATGGGCCTCCTTAAAATTGATTACATGTATAGATCTGCAATTGTGGGATTCCACACATATCTGCTGACCTCACAGGACCCAAATGTAGTGAAAGTTTTGAAACATGAGGAAAATAAATCGAAGATGACTTCTCTGCTTAATCTAGCAGAAGCATATTGGTGTCAAGCAGGAATGGAAATTAAACCCGAAGTAGATAAAAATTAGGCAGCAACTGAATGTTCCAAAAAACAAAAGAAAAAATATAAGGTGAAAGACCAGATGAAAAGGCAAGAAATGTGGAAAATGCATAAATATAGTTGCAAGTATAGAAAACTTGTGGAAGAACCTCATGTTGATCAGGAACGACTGCAGGAATGGTTAAGGAGAGGCAGATTCAAGCTAAGAGATGAAAGGTTAATATTGATGGCACAAGATAGTGGGCTACGTACACATTGGTTTACCAGGTCCATTGAACATGTGGGCGAAACAGACAAATGTAGGCTTTGCAAAACAGAATTGGAAACAGTTGCACACTTCATTGCTGGTTGCAACATACTTATGGCAGAAGGACTGTATACCGAAGGACATAATAATGTGGTGAGACTGCTGCACTGGGGATTGTGCAAATATTATGGTATTGAAGTGGCTGAAAAACACTGGACACATGAGCCACAAAGCATCATAGAAAATGATGAAGTCTACATCACATGGGATCATCCATTACCAACAGTTCAAAAGATAGATGCTAGAAAACCAGATATAGTGGTCCAAGAAAAGAAGAAAAAAGTAGCATTATTCATTGAAATCACCACACCCAGTGACTATATACTATCCTGTGTACAGGCACAAAGTTATAAAATGTCAGGATTTGCAAGCAGAAACAAGAGCAATATGGAAGAAAGATACCCAGATAGTTCCAGTAGTAGTAGGAGCAACGGGTCTCATAAAAAAAAGTCTACAATCATATTTAGATATGCTACCTATACATGTAACTCTATGCAAATTGCAGGAGTCATTACAGGAGTCATTACTGGGCACATTGCGGGTGCCGCAAAGAGCACTTTTGGCTGACATCAAAGAGTGAAACAATACTAATTTCATGAACTTTAATCATAGTTTGACTTAGGAATGGGGTCCATTCCCACCATGGTGTTAGAAACCGAAAAGAGTTGGAAAAATTAAAAAAGAGCGTATTACATCCTGTGCTCATGGGGAAGAGAACAACTATCAATTTTTTAGTGCTTCTTTTTTCTCTCTAGATTCTATAACTGGCCACACATGAACATAAATTTAAATAAAAATTATGAACTGAAATGTAATTCTGTAGCCTTTTGGTAGAAGTCACTGGCAGCTTTCTTAATATTTTACATTTAAGGGACTTCTCAGACACTGCAGCAGAGAACATTTTTTTTTAACTTTTAATATTCCTTAATACCTTTGGGCATTAAGGAATACTAAAATGAATATGCAGGGGATGGGAAGAAATGGAAACAGATGATCCGCTGTGGCGACCCTTAAACGGGAACAGCCGAAAGAGAAGAAGAAGAATGCCTTTGGGCAAGGAGACTTCCAAGATGGCTGCACACTGATCAACAGCTTAATTTCAGCTCTCCAAATGTGAAAAAAGAGACTGAGAAGAGCCAGTGGTATTGTTAGTGTTGCTGAGTAGAATTCAGTTATTGGCTAGTAAGTACACTGCCTTAATGCAAAGAAGACATTTTGAGAACCTGAAAGAAAATCAACTGCTAAATGTAACACTGGTTGGGAAGAATCCTGCAACTGTTCAACAAAAAAAATCAGTTCATGCTTCAACTTTGGTACAAGAGATGGCTTCTAGTAAATTAGAAGAAGACATAAGACAAATGTACTTGAGGTGATTTAAATAAGTGAAATATTGAAGGAGTATATCAACTCAAATAAAAAAAAATGAAAAAATAGAATAAGCTTGAACAAGCTATTCAGATGAACTGATAAAACTGCAAAAATTGGTGGTTAAAATGAAGAAAATGTTGGCTGACTAAGAGACTTCTCAAGAAGAGCTGTTTAAAAAAATGGCAGAGTTAGAAGACAGTGTATGGAGAGAAACCTTGAGATTTTCTGCTGCAGCAGAGAATCTGGAAGGAACAGACTGTATTATTTTTTTAAAAACTCACATAAGCAACTGAACTGGTATTCCATAGCAGGATTTGTTAACTGAAAAGGTGCATTAAGTGTATGCTTCAAACGTGGCCATGAGAAAGCAGCCAAGACCTGTAATAGTAAAGATGCAGTCATACAAGCAAAAAGCATACATCTCAACTGTCCAGATTTTTACCGAATGTCCATATATTTTGCCTCAGATTTCTGGTCTGTTACTCATATGTTTTTTTTGGCAAATCATTCAGGACTGAAATCACTAAATAATGAGATATAGTGTTCTAGACTTCATATCATTCAGAAAATGTATGCTAACACACAACACACATTCTGTTGTTATAGCAATCTTCTAAGTTAGTAAGAGAAATATTTAAAATCTGTCCCTAGTTTTGGGCATTTGCCCCCACACACACACACAGGTTGAGAGGTATGGCAGAAAGAGGTGGCCCTGACAAAACTATGGCTGAAGGGAAAAGTATTAAAACTTGGAGACTGCAGAGTTTTTCTGGAAAATCATTACTCAGTCATCATCAGGCAGAAAAGAAGCAAATTTATGCCAGCAATCTGGGAATGTCAAGAGGCAGGTGTGAGATTTAAGCTGCTATACAGAGCTGTGTTCAGAATATTTTTCCTGGGGGATCAAAGACAAAGGAAAAGGGGAGTAATTTTACTAATTGCTAGAGGGGTTCCAATACTGACAGAAGAGGGAAAAAAGACAATAATGGTAGATTTGTGGTAGTAAGGGGCTATTGGCAAGGTAGGAGGATTGTGGTGGCATGTATTTATATTCCACCAAAATCTGCTATTGTGAAGCTTAAGAAAATTTAGGGAGAAATAATCAGCTTGGAACTTGATTTACAATAGCGAAAATGTATTGGGGGAACCTAGAAGGGAAAATATAGCAAAAGAGGATTTCTCAAGAAATTTATGAAACTATTTGTTATGGAAGATATAAATTCAGTAGTAGGAACTTGGTCAGAATTAAAACCCGATACCAAAGATACTGCCATTTTACCACACGGCTATAATATAGCTAGACTTGACCATTCAAAACGTAAAGGTGGTGGAGTTGCAATCCTCTATAAGAATCATTTAAATATCTCCACCCTGCCTGTAGACCCAACTCAGGATAGCAAAGCAGAAGTCATTATTACAAAACTTCAACTGAACTCTAGGAAAGCGCTTTACATAATTTGTATGTACGTACCTCCTGGTAACAATATACCCACTTTAGAAGCCTTTCTCAACTGGGTATCCACTACTTACCCCCAAGAAACTGTAATTCTTGGTGACTTTAACATAGACTGGAAAAGTATTAATGCTGAAAATCCTACTTCTCACATTAACCTCCATGGTTTCACCCAAACCATGACCTCAACTACAAGAATCAATAAGCCTAATAATAAAGACAGCATTCTTGACTGGATACTTATAAACAAAGACAAACAATTATATGATGTAGGAACCCTGCCAGATGATATCAGTGACCACTGTCTGACTTATATTACAAGAGACAAAATTGAATTTCCAAACCTCCCAAACATTAGAAAAATTATCAACCAAACATTTTAACATAGATTTATTTCAAGCTGAACTAAATTCATGTAACTGGAACCCTTAAAACACTTCCTCTGGAAAATGCAGTATTATACTTTAATACTACCTTCTTATCCATTCTTGATAAACATGCCCCCGAACGTACTGTCAGAATGAAACCGAACATTGCCCCCTGGCTCTGTAAGGAAACTAAAAACTTAATTCTCTCCAGAAACAAAGTATGGGCTTTATGGAAAATAACCCTGATCTTATCCACTTCAGTCAGCTTAGAAATCTGACAAAAAGCAATTATTACTGACAAAAACTTTTACTGTAGACTCCAACAAACAAACCATAACAACCCCAAACAGTTCTGGTCTTCAATCAATAAACTCCTTTCCCCAGGAACAACCAAAACTCCCACCCTCTTAATGCTGTTTAACTCTTTCTTTATTGACTCTATCCAAACCCTAGCCAGACAAATGAACTTCAACAATGTCTCCCCTCCAAATAACCCTATGGACCCATCCTATAACTTTTATCCACAGACTTATTAACAAACTCAAACCTTGTACTCCTGCAGCTGACAAGCTCCCATCCCTCTACCTCCAAAGAGCTGCCAAAGTGATTGCATACCCTATATCCATACTCATAAATAGGACAATCCAAGAAGGAACCATCCCTGAGATCTGGAAAGTTTCCCATATTATTCCATTACATATTCCTTTCTCCATTAGCAAAATTATGGAAAAATGTATTCACCGCAACTTCTACAACATCTCACTCTGCACAACATAATAGCAAACTGTCAACATGATTTTAGACCTCATCACAGTACTACCACTGCTCTCTTATCTTTTGTAGAAACCATCAGTAAGAACAATAACCTTCTCTCTTCTGCTCTCTTTATCGACCTCTCCAAAGCATTCGACATGGTCAACCATTCCATCTTAATTAACATACTTGAATCCCTCTCCTTTGACAACCTTGCCACTAAATGGTTTAAATCTTACCTTAGCAACAGACAACAAGCAGTTCTGAAATCAACTCTCTTCTCTCCTACCCATAAACATTGGTGTCCCTCAGGGCTCCATTCTTGGGCCACTTCTATTCTCCCTTTTCATTAATGATCTCCACTCTGCTATCCCTCAAGCTACCTGCATCCAATATGCAGACGACTCTACCCTTATCTGTTCTGCTTCTTCTCCTACTGAACTCTGTTCACTTACTCAAAAGATCTTCAACTCAGTTGAAACATGGTTCTATCTCTTACTAAATGCCAAAAAACTAAACTTCTTCTTTACTCCCACCACCGATCCCCTCCTTACACTTCACCATTTCCTCTAATAATGCCACAGTTATTCCTACAACAAAACTGTTAGGAATAACCATCGACAATAATCTCTTTTGATCAACACATTAATAACACCATTAAATCAGTCACCAGAAAAATAGGATCCTTATATCGAATTAAACCCTTCCTAACTTAATCTGCTAGAGCCAAGATTGCACACTCCCATCTATTGTCAACACTTCTCTACGCTTCACCTATATTTACCAACCTTAAGAAAGCCAACCTTAATAAACTGGCTACATGCTATAATAACATCGCCCGCTTTAGCCACTGCAACCCTTCAGAACCCACCACTGTATTAACCTGAAACAACTAGGCTGGCTGGAATTCCAAAACCTTCTGCTCTTGCCCCAACTGAACATTGCCCACAAAATACTGCACCAGCCTTCAAACACCCCTATACTCTCAGAACTTTTAATCCCATACAATAATCTTAACTCCTTAGTTCTTCTAGGAAACTTATGGCTAGATTAACAAAGTCCAATAACTCAGCTGGTGACTCTCTTTTTCTAGTACAGTAGGAAGAAACTGGAATCTACTACCCAGTGACATAACACTAACCTCATCACTGCCCCTCTTCAAACAAAGAATAAAAGAACACTTGAAAAGTCACTGGCTCTATTCCTGCACTAAACCTGACTAATTTCTACCCCTCTCTATATTTCTACCCCATTCCCCTCTCTCTCCCTCTTCCATGAACAACTATCTCAATTTTTAACTTATCTCTTTTCCTCTTCGCTGAAAGTTTGTTTAATCCTTTCTTATCCTTTCTTTTTTACTTTACTCTCCTCCTCTTACTTTCCTCCCACTTTTCCTCCCTACTCACCTTTCCCTGTTTTTTGCTTCTCTTTATTTTAGTTTGTTTATAGGTAATGATATTAGTTCCTATTTGTAAATTGTATCTGCATGCTAACTTTTCTTTATTGTCTTTACATTTATCCTGTTGTTTTTGTTGTATTTGACTTCATATGTTGTATGTTTTTTTTCTGTATATTCTGTGGAGATTTTCTCCCCGGGCCTCTACTGAAAATGGAAATATATCAAATGTAAAATAAATAAATAAATATTGTTCCCCACACTACAAAACCTGGGCTAGTCTATATAGAAATCACATTTCTCAGGAACATGAGGATTTGATTGAAAGCGTTGACACACACACCCAATAATTATTTCATATCATGCACTGATAAAATCCAAGATACAAATGTTGGGTAATAAAGTGAAAATGAGACACTGGTACTTCCCCACCTAACTGTTAAAAAGAGAAGAATTTAAGGAATGGGTAGTAGACCTTATTTGAGAGTTATAAGGGAAGATAGAAATATCTTCAGATGTTATAGGTAATGAGTGAGATAAAATTAAAATGGAGTTTAAAACATGGTAGAAATAAAAGAAAGAGATATGGCTAAGAAGTAACACAAATTACTTGGAGGGGCTGCCAGAGTTTAAAGCATTGCAGAATAAGGGGAGTCTCACAGACCAAGAGGCACAAATTAGGTTCATAGATTAGTACTAGGCTAACTGTTTTTATGGGCCATTTTAAACCTAGCTAATTACTGCACATGCGAATCAAACCCTACACCTTTTGTCTGTAAGATAAACACCTTAACCATTATAGCAAACTTGACAGATGTAGAGTGTTAAAAAGAAAATAAGGGACAAGCTGGATAATATGCGTGAGTGTAGAAAGATGCATTTAAGCAATTATTCTTTGATAATAACTCCGGAGCCCAAAACATTTCAGCATAATGACTTGGACAACATAAGGTATAAAGAGTTATTGCCAAACTTAGGGTACCTATAACAAGAATAAATAACCAGAAATCCTGAAGAGGTATTAGAGATATTTCGGAAATGTTTTGAAAATTTCTATAAAGCAGAGACTTGGAAATAAAAGAGCATGAATGGAAATGTTTGTTAAATACTTGATTATGCAAAGGTAAGAGATAGTACTCATCTCTTGCTTTGCAAATGTCATTTGCTCTCTTTTGCCTAGACATGTGGAGAGAACCTGCTGTAGCTAAACAAATGTATGTTTACCCTGCCATTTCGAAATTAAAGAAGTCGATTATTTAAATATGCTGGTAAAAACAGCAAATGTATTCATTACTTCTTTGGTGCAGTATGTTAAAAAGGTCATCTGGTTAGCTTTGTAATATTTTAGATTGGTTGTTGTTGTTGTTGTGTCTTTTCAGCTTTTCCCGGTTAGGGGTTGCCACAGCGGAACTCTGGTCTGCTAATAATTGGTAGTTGAGTTTTACATGCCGAGTTACCAGCCCTGACGCACAACCTTCAACGAAGGTACACACATTCATGCATGTCTCCATGCAGAAGACGCTCTAGCTGAGAATCGAACTGGACAGCGTCTTACTGCTAGGCGACAACGCTACCGCAGCACCACCACGCATTCTAAAAGAACAAAATTTGCATATAAAATTTGACTAGAAGAATAAACATTTTAAACATTTAAAAGCATAACATATTACAGGATATGGAACAAGATTGGCTTTTATTGCCATTTTATTACTTTGCATGATAGAGAAGTCTTTTAATTAGTAATCTAGACTCACCATTATAGCGCAATTATTTTGAACAAGGAAGGGTACTAATAAAAGATTATCTAATCATACACTAACTCAAGTATTACTAATGCTTAATACAGTTTATGCAAGAAATAAATTACTGCAATACCAAAGAAGAAGAATATGCTGACATAATATGTATAAATAAGGCAAAGTTGAATGCAAAAGAGCACACTTGGATCTATTTTCATTATCTGTCTTAACGAGGCTGCACAGCTGTTAAGTGGTGATGTCCTCTGATATACATGTCCTTCCTGATGTCATACTATGATGGGTGTTAATGATTTTTTTTATTAGGAATAATACAGTTATCAAGCTGACGAAAACCAGATACTTTCTAAGCTTGCATAAATGTTAAAACAGTCAAAAATGCGTACAGGTAGTAATCTCTTGCAATGCACAACTTTGAAGTTCAGTTTATCCACAAAAATCATTGTACCTAGGAGGGCCTACTGGATTTTTTATTTTTTTTTTACAAAATCCTATCAACAGGCAAGGTGAGTTGTACAGGCTGCTGTAGTGAACACTCGTGGTAGCCATAAAAAATACGTCTTTAGATATTCAGTGTTCCAGAGTAAAGTAAATAGGAAAGACTTCTTCCCATCTTCAGTCCTTCATAACTCATGCAGACTATAAACTGAGCTTTACTTTTTATGTCATGTGACATGAATGCACTGTTATAGCTTCCAATCAATCCTCACTCTGTTGCATATAGTTTTCTGGGGTGGCAAAAATGTAGTGTTGGTCTTTATCTTGTGAGCATATTCAAGTCTGTCCCCAAAACAATTGCTGGTTTTGAGGATATTTGTTTCTGCACAAATTCCTCTGCTCAAGAGTGGTTCAAAAATGTTTTAATAAACTTTTCAAGGTGTATTACTGGCAGAATAATCTATAAATACCTTTAGATTGTATTCTACCACCAGAGACAGAAAAGCAGAAGTGTTTTGAATTGTAATGGGGAAAATAACTTTTATGTAGTTTATGCCACAACATATAAAAATAATAGGTACTTACGTATTATCACAACCAGATTTTCGCAGTAATGCAGGTTGCTGTAAAGTGGTACCGATAATGTAGTGAAAAACACAGAAACTATATTTTCTTTATCATTTTTAGTTTCCTTGGGTAGAATTTTGAGTTAAACACATAAAAAATAATGTTTTACTGCAGGTATGCCCTTTCACAGATACCAAAAGCATTGACATTCAGTCATCATTTGATCAGAGGATAGCACTATTAGAAAATAAAACCTAAACAGTACTCTCCACTTGTCACGGACAAAACAACCCTACAATCACATATCATTCTCATCCAGTATCACCACATTGAATGACCTGATAGCTTTACTGCAATGCTATCATAAAAGTTTCCTATCAAGTATGTTCGTTAAATTTTGCAACCGCTTTCTTATTGTACTTTCCAAGCTTCTATTGTACAGTTTCTTTTAAAACCCTGTTGGTGCAGCTTAAAGAAATAAACAGATTACCTGAAATCATTTGCATGTCTCCCGGTTTTTCTTTACAGAATTAACTCCACACAATTACAATAAATTAGGACAACAGCTCCCAAATAATCCTGTTGACAGTAGAACAGTCACTCTGTGAATTGAGACAAATCCATTTTACATAATCCTTTCCCCAATACGATAGCAGCTGAGCCAGTTGAACCGTGTGTCTTAAAATACGCAGAAACAGGAAGAAACCTTTTTCAGTTCTAAGTTCCTGAACGTAATACAAACAAACTGACTTGATCTCAGTAAAGATGTTAAACAACATCTTACGCTATTTCCAATTTACAACAAATCTTTTAGTATGTACCTCACAAGACCTCTACAACAACTGGAAAGGCCACAGAAATACCTCACAAAGAGGATTACTGGCCTCAAACAGATGCCCTACGCAGACTGTCTCAAAAAACTCCAGCATTACTCCATCGCATATCGCCTACTTATGCAACCATCATGATCATGATCGTTGTATTCATTGCCTGACGTCAGTAAAAACACACTACCCACAAACCTAAATTTTATCCCTTATTCGTCTTCCAAACCCATCAAGGATATCCCAGAACAGTTCAGCACACATTAGTCAACTCCATTAAACTAAAAAGACATTGTTTCAGTCAAACATAACCAATTCTCGCATATCGCAAATCTGGTTGTGATAATATGTAAGTACCAAATAAATACAAAAAAAAAATACTTTTATGCATAAAAATATACTCTTCTTTTAGAATCAGTCGTAAAACATATATTTATATTTTTCACAGATGTTATATATCTTTTTAATTTGAATAGAACTTAAAACCATGCTTTTCTTTCCAAGACAGTGTTTTGCAAATGTTGCAGTTTATAACTTTCAGAACCCCATTGTGGCCTAAATTTAACCATAAATTCAAAAGGTAATCTCTCTCTCTCTTTTTTTTCCTAAATCAAAGCAAGACCCCTTGAGCCTTATACTGCTTAGTGCACCAACCAATAGCAATAAGAAAAGAAAACTTTGGAGTCTCAAAAACGTTATGCATATTTTACTTGTTCTAAAATATACTATGATGGTATAGGTTCATAGGTAGGTACTAGGCTATTGGCCCTAGGGTCTATATAAACCTAGCCAAAAATGTACCCTGGCTTTCGCCACCCAAGAAAATTATTTTCCTGCGCCTCTGTCGAGCAGAGCCACAGAAGTGATCCCTGGGGTGAATTTCCTATTTTCCATCCAATCATCAAGATTTTTCTTGAAGAGTGCTGTTTGACATAGATAGGTAGTCTGTTCCAGAGTATGGGAAGTCTCTGTGACAGGAATCTATCCCTCCAGCATGTTCTGTTTATTGTGGTGACAAGGTTTAGGTCCCTAGAGCGTGTAGCTCGGAGGGATTGGGATTTCTTTAAGTGGAGCATGTCCAACAGCTCTGGGTTTGACATAGCTTTGTATGTTAGGCAGAGATCGCCTCTGAGTAGGCGATATGCGATGGAGTAAAGCTGGAGTTTTTTGAGACGGTCTGCGTAGGGCATCTGTTTGAGGCTAGTAATCCTCTTTGTGAGGTATTTAGTTGTAGATGTCTTGTGAGGTACATACCAAAAGGGACATTGTACTCTATAATGGGTCTAATGAGTGATGAGTAGAGGGGAACAATGATCTCTTTTTTCTGGATGAGAAACCTTTTGTGATGAGGTGAGCCATGTAGAAGGATTTCTTGATCACTGGGGCAATGTGATTATCAAAGGAGAGACTGCTGTCCACCTGTGTCCCAATGTCTCTTATCACATTTTCGGCATTAAGTAGACTACCAGCTATGTGGTAGTTCATGGGTACAGAGTTTTTACCAAAGGGGATGACAATACACTTTTTGGCATTGAGCTTCAGGCCATGGCTTTTGACACCAGGCATCTGTCTCAGAAAGGCCCTTTTGTAGTATGTCTACATCGTTAGGAGTTTCGATTATGGCTCCTAGTTTGCAGTCATCTGCAAACTTTGTTAGCCAAAGACCTTCTGTGTTAGCCTGTACTTCAGAGAAGTAGATACCAAACAGGAGAGGACCCAGGACTGAACCCTGTGGTACTCCACTTGTCACTGGTCTGAAGTCGGATTTGGAGTCTGCTACTTTCAAAGTGTGGGTTCTATCCATGAGCCAGTTGGCAACCCATCTTGTGACATAGGGATTTATACCTAGTTTAGTGAGCTTATCTGTAATTCCAGAGTGAGGGATGGTGTCAAAAGCCTTGGCGAGATCTAGATAAGCTGTGTGAACCACCTTACCCTCATCTATGGCTTTGGTGACTGCTTCAAAGAAGTCAGTCAGGTTTAGGAGACATGATCTGCCTTTTACAAATCCAAACTGGGTAGGGTCCAGAGTTTGGAGATTACCAATGTCTTTGTTTATGAGTTCCATGATGATACATTCCATGGCCTTGCAGACCAGGCTCATCGGGCTAATAGGGTGGTAGTTCCCGGGGTCCGTTGTGGCTCCTCCTTTGTGGAGTGGGATAACCATCACGGTGCGCCATTCAGTGGGCACAAAGCCTGAGGTGAGGCTATGATTGAACATGGTACTTAGGTAGGGTGCCAGTTCATTCTGTAGTTTGTGTAGAACGCAGCCTGGGATATAACATAAAATGACAGAAAATGTCACTACTTCTAAGAAAATATTATTTTTTGGTTCTGCATTTTATAAAAACACATTCATTTTATGTATATATAGTTTACTATCACATGACTGAAATGCACCCGTGCAAGTGGTCACATCGCCGAACTTAAATGTTGGAATTTAAAACACTTTTCCTTCCAAATGTTGAACATGATAAAATTGTTTTTTGACATTCAACATTTCCAGGAGATGAGAGTGAAAACCATTTGCTGTCTGGGATGTAGTACAGGAAGTGCGTTTCGACAATGTAGTTACGGCAAAACAAAAGTCTACATTACAAAACTTTGAAACTAGCCTTTCGAACAAGTGTCAATCATACAAATGCATTTCAGTCATGTGATGGTTAACCGTGTGTGTGTGTGTGTGTGTGTGTGTGTGTGTGTGTGTGTGTGTATATATATATATATATATATATGTGCGTGTTTGTTTGTGTGTGTGTATATATATATATATATATATATATACATGTATGTATATATATATATATATATATATATATATATATATATATATATATATATATATATATATATATATATATATACTGAGTTTAGATGTATATTAAAGTTGCTGACCTGGAAAGATGCAGAAGGTTCGTATTTAATGGGAACCATATTGCGAAAAATAGAACATAAAGAACTGTACCAGACAGGCTCTGAATCCACAGAAATGAAATGAAGAAACAGCAGAAAAACATAAAAAACATGATTTTTAACATTATGAATGCTTCATCAGATGCATAAAAACATACACAGAATACCTAGGTTTATATAGAAGTCACCTGAGTATACCAGCCATCAACAAAATATAATACATAACATTTTAAATTTATATGTAAACTAGAATATTTACTTCATAACAGAATGTTTCTGTCTCAACAATGGTTTAATACTAGCTGCATAGGCTGGTACTAGGCTATCGACCCTAGGGCCTATACAAGCCTATACAAGCCTAGCTATAACAATTCCCTGGATATTTCTTTCCACAATATTTACTTCCCTGGACTCCTCTCTAGCAGGGCGACTGACGTGATCCCCAGGGTGAATTTCCTATCTCCCATCCAATCATCAAGGTTCCTTTTGAAGAGGGCCAAGGAGGTGCTCTGCTTGACATCTATGGGCAGTCTGTTCCAGAGTATGGGGAGTCTCTAGGTCAGGAACCTGTCCCTCCAGCATTTTTTGTTTATTGTAATGACAAGGTTTAGATCCCTGGAGCATGCGGCTCTGAGGGATTGGGATTTCTTTTAAGTGGAGCATGTCCAACAGCTCAGTGTTTGACATGGCCTTGTATGTTAAGGAGAGATCACCTCTGAGTAGATGATATGCCACAGAGTATAGCTGGAGTTGTTTTAGACGGTCAGCATAGGGCATCTGCTTTAGGCCTGTGATTCTTTTAGTGAGGTATTTCTGCGGCCTTTCCAGCTGTTGCAGATGTCTTGTGAGGTACATACCAAATGGGGCATTGTACTCTATAATGGGTCTAATGAGGGATGAGTACAGTGGGACAATGACCTCCTTTTTTCTGGATGAAAAGCCCTTAGTGATGAGGTGTGCCACATAGAAGGATTGCCTGACTGTTGTGGCGATGTGGTTATCGAAGGTGAGACCACTGTGTCCCTAAGTCTCTCATCACACTTTCGGTGTTTATTGTACTGCTGTCTATGTGGTAATTCATGGGTACGTTTTTTTCCCAAAGGGGATAACTATACATTTCTTGGCATTAAGCTTGAGCCTATGGCTCTGCCACCAAGCATCTGTTTCTGTAAGGCTCTTTTGTAGAATATCCACATAATTTGGGGATTCAGTAATGGCTCCCAGTTTGCAGTCATCTGCTAACTTTGTTAGCCAGAGTCCCTTAGTGTTGGCCTGTACTTCAGAGAAGTAGATGCCAAACAAGAGCGGTCCCAGGACTGAACACTGAGGTTATCCACTTGTCACTTGTCTGGAGCTGGATTTGGAGTTGTCTACATTTACAGAGTGGGTTCTGTCAGTAAGCCAGTTGGCAACCCATCGAGTGACGTAGGGATTTATGCTTAGCTTAGTAATATCTATGATTCCAGAGTGGGGGATGGTGTTGAAGGCCATGGTGAGGTCCATATAGGCTGTGTGGACCACCTTACCCTCGTCTACAGCTCTGGAGACTGATTCGAAGAAGTCAGTCAGGTTCAGGAAACAAGACCGGCCCTTCATGAACCCAAACTGGGTGGGGTCCAGTGTTTGAAGGTTGCCAATGTCTTTATTTATAAGTTCCATGATAATGCATTCCATGCTCTTGCAAATCAGGCTCGTCATACTGATGGGACGGTAGTTCCCGGGATCCAAGGTGGATCCCCCCTTGTCGAGTGGGATAACAGTAGCTGTGCGCCACTCAGTGGGCAGGAAGCCTGAGGTGAGGCTATGATTAAACATGACACTTAAATGAGGTGCCAGTTCATTTTATAGTTCATGTAGTACACAGTCCGGGATGTCATCTGGTCCCATGGATGCTGTATTCATATCTTTGGAG
The DNA here is from genome assembly GCF_019279795.1 of Protopterus annectens. Taxonomy (NCBI): domain Eukaryota; kingdom Metazoa; phylum Chordata; order Ceratodontiformes; family Protopteridae; genus Protopterus; species Protopterus annectens. The sequence continues at coordinate 532,626,985 of NC_056729.1, read as the reverse complement.
AGTGCGGTTTCTACCTGTGTGGCCGTGAATACCAGAATTTGGCAATCTTCTGGAATTGAGATGGGCCCTTTAGAGGGTGAGAGGGGGGTGAAGTTGGCACTAAATCAATCTGCCTGGATATTGGCAATATCCTTGGGATTAATATATTTAATGCCATTCTGTTGTAGCTCAGAACAGATCTGAGCATTGCCATTTAGATTCTTGACATAACTATAGAATGCCTTGTGGTTGTCTTTGGAATCTTTGGCAATTTTATTTTCATAACTAGCTTTGGAGGATTTTATGAAGGATCTCAGCTTCTTACTGAGGCTGGTAAGGGAGTTTTTACATCCTGGGATTTTCCTCTTTTCTGCAACAGTTTCTTTCTTCTTTTGTATAGTTTTTTTATGGCAGGGGACCACCAGATTGGCTTTCTTTTATATATATAAATATAAATATATATATATATATATATATATATATATATATATATATATATATATATATATATATATACATGTGTATATATAAATATATATATATATATATATATATATATATATATATGCGCACCCATAGGAACTATTACATCTTTTTATTTTTCAAAATAATGCCACAACTCACAAGCTACACAATGCACTTAGCTGGTGATTTAAATTATAAGGAAACATATGCAGTCTTACCTTCATGTAGTAAGCTTTACTGTATATGAATGTAAACTAGAAGGTCAATCATAATTCCATTAACAAAGAACTTTCCTGACAGTGAAAACCTCTTTACCTTTGTCTTTGGTACCAATATATAAATATTTCAGTTCCACATTGAGACTTACAACCTTCAGATGGTAACAGCAATGTATATTGCTACAAAATTTATCCAAGAGTGATGTTCTCTTCTTAATGATTTTAGTACATCACAAAAATGAATTTGACCTCAACTTCTTAGCTACTTCAGACTGTGGCATTTTAGCCTTGAGGTGTTACAAATAAAAAAAAAATCCCAGTGAAGGTATATTGAATTTTTGCTACTTATATAATGGCATCTCATTTGTATTCTTGACTGTTACGGTATTCTGTTTAGTGAGCAGAAGTTCACTACATCCTAATGGAAACCAAATAGAAGGCAAAATGTCAAACTGTGACAGTGAAGGCATATGAGCATCTCGTCCCCATGTATAAAAGGACATACTTCAGTCTCCCTTAAAGATTTTATTATGAATTTTCAGTCACTGGTAGAAGGATGTTTGTCTGCAAAATGCACCTGAAACTGTTTTCTTACCTTAGAGATTTCAGAGAAGCTTGATGTTGAATTTGTCCACATAAGCTGCGTGAGACCACGGCCTGTCAGCTCCCATATGTTACCAGTGAAAATATGTTTTCCTAAGGGCATATGTAGGATTTTACTTCTGATGGAATGATGGCTAATTAAAGGTGTATTTTTGACCATTATTATGCAGCATGTACTGAGAAGATAAACAGGACATCCTCAATGGAAATTATAATGAAAAAATGTCAGATTTTGTAAGACAAAACATGCCACCTGCATATAGTGACTGTATAAAAGGTCATATTTCAGTCCCCTTTTGGGATGTTTTCAGACTGTAAATGCAGTGTATTCAGTTGCTAAATGTACATAAGACTGGTGGGCTTTACTCTGGGATTACACTGCAGCTCATTGCAGAATGTTATCCCACTACATTAGCTGTTATAAAGTATGGCTTCTTAGCCAATGCATTTTGCATTTAAGTGTCTTGAAAAGAAGTTAATATGATGGTTAAATAAAGTTGTATCATAGATGTAGTAGACATTAACCAAAGCTTCAAGAGTTGTTTAAAGTTATGTAACTGAGAAAGCTTTTTTGTGTTTGTTTTTGAATAAATAAATAAAATGATACATTTTTGCAAATTAAATAATTATGATGAATACAGCTGTTATAAAACAGATCCACAGCTGTTCAGTTGTTCAGCTACTGTTTCTGCTCAGTATGAGAGGAACAATCCAACATACATAGCAGCAGAAAAAATGCAACTGTTTATAACATTTAAGGAGGTTTACATCCCCCTGTTATCCTGTTAAATGAAATTGTAAAACTTCCTGTATGCAATCACATTACACAGAAAATGTCAATCTGTCTGTCTGGTATTAAGCCATAAAAATATGAAAAGGTTGAAGGAGAACAGTCAAAATATATGTTGCACAATAGTTTCTAACTTATAGATGCATCAACAGTGAGGTGCATAATAAACAGCCCATTCTGAAAGTGTCAGCTTGTTTTTGTTTGCATTACTAAATTTAATGGGTTATTTTACAAGTGAATTTTTGGAAGTTTGCATTTGAACAAAAGCAGTTCAAGAACATTTTTTAAAATAAGACATGAAATGCTTTCTAATACTAAATTGTTGGTAAACACTTTCAAGCCTAAGGACACCCGAAAGCTATTAAACTCGCATCTATTACAAGTATGGTACTTGCTATGAATGTGCCTGCGTGCACACATCTGGAACTTCTAGCTAAAATGTAAATATTTGCTGAACGTCTGGATAACGGTGTTGAGTCTCCATGCTGTGTAATAGTTTTTTTTGTTGCTGTTGAAGATGTACAGGCAATGTTAAACAGTTACCTCGTAGATCTGTAGATCATATAACCAAAGGCTAATTGTATGAGGCAGTGTAGAAAACGTCTCCTGTGTGCCAGCAGTCCTCTGTTAAATGAGACAGGACATTGTTGTCGTGGATGTGTCTGTATTGTCATTCTTAAACAGAGCTAACATCCCTCTATTCTCGTTTCTAATGTTGAACCAGTTAGCCATACCTTTGTTAGTGATGGTTTACCTCTGAATGTACTGAATGAATCAACCAACTGTTTGACAACATATCAAAATTCTCTTATGATGGCAACTCCCCAGATCTTAGTACAGCTGCAAGCTTCACTAAGGAATTCTGCAGCCATTTAGCAAAATGCTGTTAGTCCCTAGCAGAAACAAGTATCACTGGAAATTCAAAAACAGACCACCCTGGTGCTCCACCGCCGTAAATAAACTATACAACAAAAGAATGAAACTCCTTAAATTAGTTTAATAGATCCCAAATCCACTTTATCGAGGATAATATCCAAAGTATTATAAAAAATAAATACGTAAATAAATGAGGAACACTGTCAGGCCAACTAACTCACCTCGTTATCTTAGCCTGATATCTGAAGGCAAAGGTAATTATAACTCCTCCTTTAGCTGTGTTAGAAAACTAAAAAGAGTTGCATGCATTGCTTAGAACTTATTCATAATTTGGTTTCCTCTGCTGACCTAACTGATTTTGCCAGTATCCTTCAAGCAAATTTCATGCCAGCTTCTCCCCTGAGACTTCTATTCAAACCATCAAAATATCTGAATCTATTATTCTCCCAATCATCCCTAAAGATCAGTACTAAGTTAAAAAATCCATTGCGCATGGGACCTGTCAATGTACCTGGTTGCTTAATTAATAAACATACCCTTGCAGACACACTCCTCAAATTGTTCAATTTAAATTGACCTACTGATTTTGTCTCTGATTACTGAACAGTAGTGGTGATGTCCCTTCATAAAGCTGGCCTTATAAGTGTCCCAGGCAATTACAAACCTATCAGCCTTACAAGCATCATTTGCTAATCCATGCAATACTTTATAACTGACTTCATAAAATGTAATATCAAAATCATGGCTTGATCCCCAACAGCTTGGTTTTATGAAGGGTAGATCCTTTCCATTTCATATGGCAAATTTCTCGGAAATGGTTATGGTGGCTGTAGATGGTGGCCATTCTGTCCATATTGTGTCTTGACCTGGCTAAGGCCTTGAACACTATTCCTCATGTTAGCATCATATAAAAGCTAATTGCTTAAAACATTGACCCATATATGGTAAGAGATAGCAAACTGGCTGAAAGACTGAACCCATGTAGTGCAGAAAGTATGAAACTGACCACGGGTCCCCCTCAGGGCTTGGTGCTGTGATTTCTCATTGTAAGTATTTATATCTCAGATCTCCAAGCAAAGAGCTAAGACCTCTGGTTAACAAAGTCTGCAGACAGTTGCAAACTTGGGATTATTGTTAAGTCAGTCTGTGACACCCAACCTCTCCAGAATGAACTATCCCAAGTAAACTCTTGATGTACTGAAAATTGGCTCAATCTAAATGCTGAAAAATGTAATATCATAACTTGTGGTAGACAAGCCCTCCTCTCTTTCTACTATCTAAGACAACATACCTCTACACAATGAAAATGTAATTGGGTACTTGGAATGATAGCTCCCTCTCTTTTGACCATCATCTAACAAGAGTTATCAGGAAATACTTTTATTGACAAAGAGATGTCAAGATCTAAAGAGGTAATGAGTCCCTTATTCTCAGCATCGGCCAGGTGAGTTATCAAGTGCATCACCCCTTTGTAATGTATTTCACTAAACATATCAAACAGTTAGGCCCCAAAGGTTCTTTTCCAGAAACACATAGGCCTGAAATCCTGAAATAGAGCTGGAAGATCTAGCACTAAATTCAGTGTCTTATGTACTTTTGAGGAGAGATCTGTCTCACTTATTGTTCCATTAGAAACCTGAATGCCCTGAACCCTCCTGTTTCTTCAGAAGCCCAACACCTCCACCAGTTAAGCAACCAAGGACCTAAATCTTCACCAGCAGATAAATAAAACACAGTGTAAGGATAAGTTTATAACTCAGCGCCTTCCAAACCTCTGTATGTACAGTGTCAGCATATGAAAATATGCTATCATGCATACCAATCCAGGAACCAAACCATTCTGTCATTCATAAAACACATTAATTAATTAATGTGCACATTCATATATGCTTAGCATAACCTTAATCCCAGGAAGTACTTGCCTTGTTGGTATTTCTGGGGAATGATGGATAAACATCCTAAAGACTGCTGGGAATAGGTGGCAACTACTCAATCTCAGGGTCATCATCATCATCATCATCATCATCATATTTTGGCTTTTCCCGTTAGGGGTCGCTACAGCAGATCATCTCTTTCCATTTCTTCCTATCCTCTGCATCTTGCTCTGTCACACCAACCGCCTGCATGTTGTCTCTCACTACATCCATAAACCTTATCTTAGGCCTTCCTCTTTTCCTCTTACCTGGCAGCTCCATCCTTAGCATCTTTTTCCCAATATACCCATCATCCCTCCTCAGCACATGTCCAAACCAATGCAATCTCATCTCTCTTGCTTTGTCTCCAAACTGTCCAACATGAGCTGACCCTCTAATATACTGATTCCTAATCCTATCCATCCTAGTCACACCGAGTGAAAATCTTAACATCTTTAACTCTGCCACATCCAGCTCTGACTCCTGCCTTTTTGTCAATGCCACTGTCTCCAACCCATATAACATAGCTGGTCTCACTACTATCTTGTAGACCTTCCCTTTCACTCTTACTGGTACCTGTCTGTCACAAATCACTCCTGACACTCTTCTCCACCCATTCCACCCTGCCTATACTCTCTTCTTCACCTCTCTTCCACATTCACCATTACTCTGAACTGTTGATCCCAAGTACTTAAACTCGTCCACCTTTACCAACTCTACTCCCTGCATCCTCAACATTCCTCTACCCTCCCTCTCATTTACACACATATATTCTGTCTTAGCCCTGCTGACCTTCATTCCTCTTCTCTCTAGAGCATATCTCCACCTCTCCAGAGTCTCCTCAACCTGATTCCTACTCTCACTACAGATCACAATGTCATCTGCAAACATCATAGTCCACGGGCCTCCTGTCTGATCTCATCTGTCAACCTGTCCATCACCACTGCAAATAAGAAAGGACTCAGAGCTGATCCTTGATGTAATCCCACCTCCACCTTAAATGGATCTGTCACTCCCACTGCAGTCCTCACCACTGTCACACTACCCTTGTACATATCCTGTACCACTCTTACATACTTCTCTGCCACTCCAGACTTCCTCATACAATACCACAACTCTTCTCTAGGCACCCTGTCATATGCTTTCTCCAAGTCTACAAAGACACAATGCAACTCCTTCTGACCTTCTCTGTATTTCTCCAATAACACTCTCAGAGCAAACATTGCATCTGTAGTGCTCTTTCCTGGCATGAAACCATATTGCTGATCACTAATCATCACCTCCCTTCTTAACCTAGCTTCTACTACTCTCTCCCATAACTTCAAGCTGTGACTGATCAATTTTATCCCTCTGTAGTTACTGCAGCTCTGCACATCACCCTTATTCTTAAAGATAGGTACCAAAACACTTTTTCTCCACTCCTCAGGCATACTCTGACTTTCCAAGATTTCGTTAAACAATCTAGTTAAAAATTCCACTGCCATTTCTCCTAAGCACCTCCATGCTTCCATTGGGATGTCATCTGGGCCAACAGCCTTTCCATTCTTCATCCTCTTCATAGCTGTCCTTACTTCCTCCTTGCTAATCTGTTTCACTTCCTGATTCACTATCCCCACATCATCCAACCTTCTCTCTCTCTCATTCTCTTCATTCATCAGCCTCTCAAAATACTCTTTCCATCTACTCAACACACTCTCCTCGCTTGTGAGTACCTTTCCCTCACTATCCTTTATCACCCTTACTTGCTGCACATCTTTCCCAGCTCTGTCCCTCTGTCTAGCCAATCGGTACATGTCCTTTGCTCCGTCTTTAGTGTCCAATCTCTCATACAACTCTCCATATGCCTTATCCTTAGCTTTTGCCACCTCTCTCTTTGCCATGCGCCTCATCTCCTTATAGTCATGTCTACTTTCTTCATCTCTTTGACAATCCCACTTCTTCTTCGCCAGCCTCTTCCTCTGTATACTCTCCTGTACTTCCTCATTCCACCACCAGGTCTCCTTGTCCTCCTTCCTCTGTCCAGATGTCACACCAAGCACCTTTCTAGCAGTCTCCCTTACTAGTTCTGCTGTAGTTACCCAGCTATTCGGTAACTCTCCACTGCCTCCCAGTGCCTGTCTTAACTCTTCCTTAAACTCCACTTCACAATCACCCTTTTTAAACTTCCACCATTTAATCCTTCGCACTGCTTTCACAGTCCTCCTCCTCTTCTTGATCACCAACGTCATCCTACAGACCACCATTCTATGCTGTTTACACTTTCCCCTGCCACCACTTTACAGTCTCCAATCTCGTTCAGACTGGCCCTCCGACATAGGATATAACCCACCTGTGTGCATCTTCCTCCACTCTTGTACGTCACCCTATGCTCCTCCCTCTTCTTAAAATACGTATTCACCACAGCCATGTCCATCCTTTTCGCAAAATCCACAATCATCTGACCTTCTGCATTATTCTCCTTAACACCATACCTACCCATCACTTCCTCATCCCCTCTGTTCACTTTACCAACATGCCCATTAAAGTCCGCTCCAATCACTAGTCTCTCACCCTTGGGTACACTCACCACAACTTCATCCAACTCACTCCAAAGTTTTTCTTTCTCATCCATTGCACACCCAACTTGTGGAGCATATGCACTAACAACATTCATCATTACACCATCAATTTCGAGCTTCATAAACATCACTCTGTCAGACACTCTCTTCACGTCTAAAACACTCTTGGCATATTGTTCCTTTAGTATAACCCCTACCCCATTTCTCCTGCCATCCACACCATGATAGAACAATTTGAACCTGTTTCCTAAACACCTGGCCTTACTTCCCTTCCATCTGGTCTCTTGCACGCACAATATATCAACCTTCCTTCTCTCCATCATATCAGCTAGCTCTCTTCCTATACCAGTCATACTGCCAACATTCAAGGTTCCTACCCTCACTGCTGCACACCTAACCTTCCTCCTCTCTTCCTGCCTTCGCCCTCCTCTTCTCCTTCGGCCAACAGTAGCCCAATTTCCACCAGCACCCTGTTGGCTAACAGTACTGGTGGCAGTCGTTCTCAAGGTAGAGTGGGGAAATTCATAAGCATGGAATTCCTGTAAATCTTATCAGAGGCATGTAACAAAACTTAACACAGTCAAATGCAGCATACAAAACCAAGAAAAACGGACTTGCTCGACGAAAGATTAATGAAACAAGTAAATCCACAAAAAGCGAATATCAGACAGTATAAAATAAGTGCTTTTGTTTGGCTCCTGCCAAACTTTTTCAAACAGTAAATCTATGTAGATAGGTAAATAATTAAATAAATAAATAAATAGTGATAAAAAGAGATTTTTATCTCACTAATGATTTTAACTTTAAAATACTACCAATAGATAAAGAATTATTCAACCCTGGCCAATTGTTTGCATTCAATCTTAATTGCCATTCAAGCTCACGTCTTTCTTGTAATAATTGCCACGCACCACCTCTAATATCTACTTTCAGGACATCCAGTACTACAAACCTAAAATTATAAGATGTATTTGTGCTAATATGTTTGGCTAAAGCATTTAATTCATTTCCATCTCTTATAGCCCTTATGTGTTCACCAACGCGTTCTTTAAATTTTCTTTCTGTTTTACCTATGTAAAACGAGGTGCAATTATTACATAAAGCACAACAAACAACTTTTTCAGTGTTACAACAAGCTTTGTCTTTTAAACAAATCTTAATGTTGTTTATCATCAATTCATTTGTTTCAAATACATAGTTACAGTATTTGCATTTATTGCAAGAATAAATTAAACCAATCAATGCCAATATCATGTGGGATAACAGAATATAAATCTTTTAAAGAAGTATTGGCAGATTATTAAGGCGGATGCATCATTACATTCCCATTTTGCCAATACTCCATCTATAGTCTACAAAAATGGTATGAATTTGAAAAAACACTTGGAAAACACGTACAAAGCAAAATATGGAAAAACTTTTAGATGTGGTAGATGAGAATTTTACTACTTATAACTTCTCTGTCATGAAGCTGTTCATAGGATCATAGGAGATTACTAGGCTATCGACCCAGAGGTCATTTCAAACCTAGTTGTTTCATCCCAATGTAATGCCATAGAAATGTTAGTTAATACCCAGGATTGCCCTTAGTAATGACTGTCCATGTCCAGGAGGGATGTGGATGCTATTTCTGGTAAGAATTTACATTGCCCCATCCACTCATACAGGATCCTTTTGAACCGTATCATAGAGGTGCTCTGTTTCACATGGATAGGTAGTCTGTTCCAAAGATGAGCAGTCACTGGGAAATAAGTCTGTCCAGCATGTCCTATTTAAGTTGCAGACCATATTTAGATCATTGGAATGAGTGGCCCTAGTCCCGTTTGATTTATGGATATGCAGCAAATTTATTAGGTTTGGATCTGAGATTGCTCGGTAAGCCAGGCATAAATCTTCCTTAAGAAGTCTATATCATACAGAGTAAAGTTTAATGGGTCTGTGTACAGCACGTTTCTTTTTTAGAAACCTCTGAGGTGTCTCCAATTGCTGCAGATGCTTTTTATGGTACATGCCGAATGGCTCGTTATACTCAATTATGGGCCGAATTAGTGCTGAATATGGTGATGACTTTACTAATCAAGTGTGCTATGTAGAAAGCCTTCCTTACTACAGTAGACACCTGGTGGTCAAAGTTAAGGTTACGGTCAACTTGTTGAACCCAAGTCCCTTACCATTTCCTGGGTACTTAGGGTATTGTTGTTTATCTGATAGTGTGAAGGGACATTGTTTGTGCTGAAGGGAATGATGATGCATTTCTTTGAATTCAGTTTGAGACCGTGACAAAGACGCCAGTCATTGGTCTGCGTAAGACTCTCTAGGAGTATACTGGCATCATTTGAGGATTCAATAATTGCACCCAGTTTTCAGTCATCTGCAAACTTGGTCAGCCAAAGCCCCTTAGTTTTGGCCTGAACTTCTGAGAAGTATATACCAAACAGTAGGGGGCCCAGCACTGATTCCTGTGGCACCCCGCTGTTAACAGATCTGCTGGTTGTTGTGGAATCGCCAACTTTGATAGTGTATGTCTGGTTTGTAAGACAGCAACCCATTTTACAATGAAGGGGTTTACATTCAGTTTGCTAAGTTTATCAGTAATGCCTAAGTGTGGGATTATGTCGAAAGCCTTTGCCAAGTTGACGTATGTTGTATGCACAGATTTGCCCTCATCAGTGGCTGCGGTCCCATTTTCAAAAAATCCACATGATTTAACAGGCAGGATCTGCACTTGACAAAGTTGAACTGGGTAGGATCCAGGGTTTGGAGGTCACCTATGTCTTTATTTATGAGGTCCATAGTGATACATTCCATGGCCTTACAAATGAGGCTGGTCAAGCTTATGGGTCTGTAATCACCCAGGTCTGTTACTAGGCCACCTTTGTGGAGGGGAGTAACTGTTGCTGTTTTCCATTCCGTAGGAACAAAGCCTGTGGTTAGAAAAGGGTACTTAATGGAGATGGTAGTTCATGTTTTAGCCTATTTAGACAGGAGACAGCTTGGGATGTAGTCTGATCCTGTAGAGGCTGTGTTTTTCACCTTGGACAAGGCTTTGATGGCCTTCAGGTAATATAGGGTGGGGGGGGGGGGTTGGGCCAAGGTTTAGGATTGATTTGAAGTGGATAGGGGGGGTTGAAATTTTTGCGAAACCTATCCACTAGCAGGTCTGCTATCTCTGCGGGGTCAGTGTGTGTGTGTGTGTGTGTGTGTGTGTGTGTGTGTGTGTGTGATACCATTGGTCACTACTTCTGCACATGCTTGGGTCCTACCTTTAAGGCTACAAAAGCCTTATAGTTATCCGTGGCTGTGCTAACTAAGTTTTTCTCAAAGTGGCCCTTTATTGTCATAGGCTGGGGTCAATATAGTAGAAAATCTGTCAGGGTAATTATCCACTTTATATTTGTGTAATACTTTCAACTATTATTTAGTCCCTCGGAGAAGTAAACATTTTCAGGGATGAATTAAAAGAAAACCTTGGTGAAGTAAAAACAGTAGGTTGACACTTTTATGGGAAAAGAAGGTATTACTATACCTACAAATGAATTCAGAGTCTGAACTTGTGCATATGTGTGTTGTGCATGTGTGTGTATGTGCTTGTGTGTGTATACATGCACACGTGTGTGTGTATATGTATATATATATATATATATATATATATATATATATATGTAGGTATAATATAAATAGTGTACATGTATATAATGTATATGCAGGTATATTTTTTAATATTAGAAATTACTAAGTAAAGCTGTCCATTATGCAGAAAGACTGTTTGTTCTCACAACTGATACCAAAAAAATTGTAACTAAATTATTATGAGGGAGAGCAACTCCTCTGGTACAAAGCCCATGGATAGCAGCATTGTTGCTTCTGACAAAATTGGATCTGAAGTAGTTTACTTCATTTGGTCTTCAACCTGTGGGTTACAGATCCGTATCGGATCCTAGCCGTCAACTTTTACTAGCATCTGCTCTGAGCTCCAAACTCCTCCCCTTGCTCATAATACACCCCCACTACCTTCCATCCCCAGATCTCGTTTGCCGCGAATAGCTTTGCATTGTGACCTCTCGAGCACCAACTTTTCAAGTGGGTATAAAAACCTTTAAACTTTTTCCTTTCTTTAAAAATTGTTAGGCAGTCGCAGAATAGGTTCCCCTTTCTCCTCCTCTCGCTTGGTGCGTCAAGTTGTAGTGTTTTAGGATAGTTAGCTTAGTTTCTATAGTTGTGTGGATTTTTAGCTTCCCCTCCTCCCCTCTGTGTTTCTTCTGTGAGTGTGGTGAGTGGGTGTTGTCAGAGAGAAGAAAATAACCTTTTTCTTTTAATATTTTCTCTCTTCTGATAGAATGGCCGACAAGCCTATTTTCAAGAGATGCACTGAGTGTGGCCATAAATTATCCCTTACAGATGGCCACACTCTGTGTGTTATGTGCTTGGGCATGGCCCATCTAAGTGTGGACTGCAGTGTATGTGCAGGCTTCAACCCCCGCACCATTAAGGATAGGAAGGCCAAGTTGTCCCTCAAAGGCCTTCTTCCCCCTTCATTGACTGTTTCCTTGTCTCCGGCTTCGGTCACAGCAGCTGCTGTGGCTTTCTCTCCTTCCTCTCTTCCCGTGGTTTCTCCTCCCTCCCAGAATGGGACTCAACCTCCTGTTCAAAAGCCTGTGGAAGTGGAGCAGTAAAGGGACAGAGAGAAGGAGAGAGAGAGAGAGAGAGTCAAAGGCAAGGAAAAAGCAAAAGAGGTCTTCGGACATCCCTTCACCCATAAAAACATTACGGATCCGTGACTCCCCTCAGCTCTGATCTCCAAGGTTCTCCCTGGAGCCGGAGGAGACACGTTCAGCTTCTTAGGCCTCGGTGCCCCAACCCAGCAGGTCAGAGTCCATGGCCTTGTCGAGGTCCACCCAGTCCTTGTCTGACATTGATCTGGATAAAATGATGAGGAGGTTTATCTGTACTCAGATCTAAATGGGGGTCTTGCCAGTCCCCCTCCCTCAGGAGGGGGTAGCTCGCTTCCTTTTTTCCAGCCTATATCTCCTTCTCCGATCTGACCATTGGGTTCGGAGTATTCTGATCCGAGGTTGGCTTTGGTCAGGGGATCGGCACCGACGGTACCTGCTTCTTCTATGTCAACAGCTGCCTGGAGTGTGTCAGATCTGAGCCGCTCTCAGAGCCAGAGCTTGGTGGTCAGATCTGAGGGAGTGGAACATTTTTCTTCAGCTCTGGCTTTGTCGGGCCAGGTTCTCTCCTTTAGAGCTCTGTCCACCTTGGGCCCGGTTCTGATTCTCTCATCAGACCAGGGGAGACCGGCCTCCTTATTGGTTTCTCATGAGGTTTGCCCTCCTTCAGCATTTGACATGGTAGAGAGGGTTCCCTCCACTGGATCGAGACCACTGACTGCCCCCTCGGACTCCACCCAGACCCCCTCGGCTCAGAGGGACAGCCCGTGCTTGAGGAGCCCCAGATGGTTCCCCCTGAGAAACAAGTGGCTTGTGAGCTCCCCCCCAGAGAGGTACCTTGCAAGCATACTTGCAAGAGGAGGCACTTGAACTCCCCTGAGTCCTTCACTGAGGACAAGGACTTGGATGATGGAGAAGGTTCCCCTAGGTCACCTCCCGAGGATTTCTCCTTTGGAGACATCATGGAAATCCTGCACCAACGGGGAGGTTGGTCTGCCCCTAAACCTTCTTCTTACGAGTCCGTGCTCCTGGAGGCTATCGGCATAGGCCCATCTACTTCCTGGGTGTCCCCTCCCACGAATCCTTTGGTGGATCTGGTCACCTCGCGGGCATGGAAGGGACCCGACACCATAGAACCTATCCAAAAAGACCTGACAAGATTTTAAGCCCCCCCCCCCCCATAGGCAAACCAGCATGGAACAAGGGCTCCCCCGTAGACGCTATGGTGGTAACACCAGCCACTAAGAAGGAACTTGCTCAGGAGAGTTCCTTGGTCCATCCTTTTGACCGAGAGTCACTGATGATAGACTGCCTAGGGAAGCGGGTTTACACTTTAGCTACCTTTTCGATTAGGGCTCTGAACTACCTGGCCCATGTCACCAGACTCCAACGTGGCCTATTAAAGGAGCTGGAGGAGTCTCCCCCCAAGTCCATGTCGCAGGAGGACAAGGCTTCGTTCTCCGTGAGGATGGCCACTTTAAAAGCAGTCTCTAACATGACCATGCGGCTCCTTTCACATGCTATGAAAGGAGCATCTAGGGGGGCTGGGTCCTTCGTGTCCATGAGGTGCAACACCTGGCTCAGATTATGTCAATTTTCAGAACCCTTCAAGGCGTCCTTTGCCAGTGCCCCTTATGACGGCTCTACACTCTTTGGTAAGACCGTCAAAGAGACATTAGTCCAGAGCCTTTCTCTGACAGACCCGGGCAGCAACCCTGAGGGGTTGCCAGACTGCTCTACTCTGGAGGCAGTTGGGGTATGATTGTCCTTGCACCTAGCGGCATGGGAGTCCATTAACAGTGGGCCTCTGGGTGCATCAGATCATATCCAAAGGATACTCTATCCCCTTCGTGGGTTCCCCCAAATCTCCCAGACACCTCCCGGACATACCACCTACACAAAGGGAGGCAGCAGCACAGGAAATTTCCAAGCTGCTAGAAAAACGAGCCATCTAACCCATCCCCCAAGATCAGTCCAGATCAGGCTTCTAATCCAGGTTCTTTTTGGTGCCAAAGAAAATGAGGACTTAAGGCTCATTCTGAACCTCTCTAGCCTGAACCTGTCATTTGCCAAAGATTAGTTCAGGATGGTCACATTGCAGTTCATCATGGCATACTAGCAAGAGAGCAACTGGATGTGCTTGTTAGACCTCCAGGATGCTTACTATCACATAAAAATGCACAGAAGCTCCAGGAGGTTCCTTCATTTCCGGCTAGGAGTCAATCATTACCAATTTTGAGCCCTACCCCTTGGTGTCACCACAGCCCTCAGGGTGTTTACCAAAGTGATGGCGGTTGTAGCGGCTCACCTGAGGCTTCAGGAGATTCAGGTCTACCTGTACCTGGACAATTGGCTCCTCACTGCTCCCCCCAGGCATCTACTCTCCCAAACCAGGGATTATTTCCTGACTCTTGCCCTGCATTTGGGGATCACAATCAATGCATCCAAATCTCTCCTAGCTTCAGTACAGGTGATAGACTACATTGGTGCCAGGATAGATACTCATCAGTGCAAAATTTTCCTGACCTCGGAGAGAGTTCACAACTTCAGGATGCATGTCTCAATAATCTACCATTCTCATCTCCCAACAGCATAATTTGTGTTGAGGGCCTTAGGCTCGAAAACTCTTCTCCTGTGTGCCTGGTTACACATGAGAATTCTGCAGTGGACTCTAGCTGTACAATGGTCCCTGTTGGAAATGACATTGACATACCCAGTTCAACTCAGTCGAGTCTGTCAGTCGTCCCTCATATGGTGGATGTGCTCTCCAGACATTTTGGAGGGATGACCCTTTGTTCCAGCCCCAGTGCAAGCCACAGTGACCTTGAATGCCTCCCAACTTGGGGGGGGGCATTGTTCGGGCAGGACAGTCCAAAGCCTATGGTCCTGCATAGAGACCAGCTTGCACATAAATGTCCTAGAGATGAGGGCAGTCCTTTTACCGTTGCAGGCCCTTCAAGCCTTTCTTCCTCTGGGAACGATTGCAGTTCAGTCAGACAACATGTCAATGGTTTGGTATATCAAGAAACAGGGAGGAACCAGATCTTACCCCCTTTGTCACAAGGCCATGAGAGTGTGAGAATGGGCAATCTCCACCGGTCACTTTCTCATCGCAACACAGATTCTGGGCTGGTCCAACATCCTAGTGGACAGACTGTCGGACCATTCTGAACTATGAACCTATGATGCCTTACAAGTGGTCTCTGAATCTGTCAGTAGCGGAACAGATCTTCAGTGAATGGGGTCAACCTTGCTGCGATCTCTTCACATCTCCTTCAAATGCGAAGTGCAGTGAGTTTTTCGCTCTGAACCCCCTGCTGGGGAAGTCCCACAGAGATGCTCTAGTTCATGCTTGGCCTCCCAGTCTTCTGTATGCTTACCTGCCAGTACCTCTTATTCCGAGGTTTTTACAGAAAGCTCGTCGACTAGGGAGCAAAGTGATCCTCATTGCCCCATTCTGGCCTCACCAGGTATGGTTTCCCTTCCTTTGGTCTCACCTTCTGGCTCCGCCTTGGATCCTAGATCCCATTCAGGATCTAATTTCACACCCTTCGGGGGTGCCTCATCGAAATCTGGACAGCCTGAAGCTCACAGGTTGGCTGCTCCAGTTCCCGTGATTGCTAGGACTACTGGACTATTCTCCTCAGTTAGATCTATTTCCGTGGCTGCTCATAAGTCTTCAACCAAGAAGGTTTATCGCAGCAAGTGGAAACATTTTTCCTTTTCGGCCTCTCAAAGGAGTTTAGACCCTTTCACGGCTCCTATTTCCACCATTCTGGATTTTCTAGCTGATATTTTTCAACATGGAGCTAGTTCTTCTACTGTCAAGGTTCAGTTGGCTGCCGTCTCTCATTTTCATGTGGGCAAGAATTCTGCCTCTTTAGCCTCTTTCAGATTGTGTAAAGCCTTTATTAAAGACACCTTTTTGTTACGCCCTCTGGTCAAAGATCCTCTTCCCCCATGCGACCTTACTATGGCTCTTCAAGCTTTGGTTGCTCCACATTTTGAGCCTGCTGCAACTGCAGATCTGAAATTTTTATCTTGGAAAACAGCTTTTCTGGTGGCTATTACCTCTGCCGAAAGGGTTTCAGATTTACAGGCCTTGTCCATCAAAGTTCCTTACATGATTTTTCACAAAGATAGGGTTTCCCTTTGAACCAGTCCATCCTTTCTTCCTAAGGTGGCATCACCAGTCAATGTCAATCAGACCATCAATTTGCCTGTGTTTTTTCCTAATTTTACTAACAAGATGGAATACAAACTCTACCTGTTGGATGTTCATAGACAGTTACGATTCTATTTACACAAGACAAAAAATTTCCGTAAATCTGATCAGTTGTTTGTATCCTTTTATAAACCCTTTGTGGGGAAACCTATCTCCAAGGTCACTATTGCTAGATGGATTTCTTCTTGCATCCTGCAGGTCTGTAAAGACAGAGGCATGTCTCCTCCAGGTCAGGTGAAAGCTCATTCCACTAGGTCCATGGCTACGTCTGCGGCCTTTTGGTCTAGAGTGTCTTTGGATGATATTTGTTCTTCAGCTACTTGGTCCTCATCTGATATGTTTATTTCTCATTGCAAATTGGATTTGACTTCCAGAAGGAGAGCATCCTTTGGTTCTGCGGTGCTCCAGAATATCCTTCCATGAGGGCCTCCCAGGAGTTTAATAGCTGGGGACTCTGTCCCACAGGTTGAAGACCAAATGAAGTAAACTACTTCAGATAAAGAAGTTATGTACTCACCATAACGTTCCATTTGAGTAGTTGTACTTAATTTGTCTTCAACCGTCCCATCCTCCTTCCACTGGACCTTGGCATATGATCAGCCTACGGGCTGCAGTATAGGTCACAAGTAAATTTTTCAGGTCGGGTTATCAGTATAAGGTTCAGCAAACTCGATCTGGGGATGGAAGGCAGTAGAGGTGTATTATGGGTAAGGGGAGTAGGTTGGAGCTCGGAGCAGATGCTAGTAAAAGTTGCTGGCTCGGATCCGTAACCCACAGGTTGAAGACAAATGAAGTACAACTACTCAGATGGAACATTATGGTGAGTACATAACTTTTTTTCTAGCATTTTAGTATCCAAAGATCACAAATAATAATAATACTACTAAGCATTTCTATATGCTTGAACCATTGCTAGTATATAAGTTAACAGCAGTGAAACATGTTCAGAATCATGAAAATAGGCATTTAAGGCAGCCATTAAGATTCCTGGAAGTTTGTCACCCAAATTACAGCCTGTTTTACAATTGTTACTGAATCTTTCCTGGTGGGTATACTCCCATTAGAGTAGAACATGGCAGTAGTAGTTCCCCTGTCAAAGGTTCACCAGTATCCTCTGTAAAGTAATGCAGAAAGTTCTGGTTGAATTGATGTACAAAGATAACTTCCAGAAGGTTCTGGTTGAATTGATGTACAAGAGATACTGGAAGTTTGGTCCTTCTTGATACCAGTTAGTATGAGTTTGTCAGGAAGATGTTGTGTGCGTTGTGTTGCCCTCTTGCTTTGAAAAGACCACTTCTGCCCTCGGTTAATGTATGTGATAGCGGATACATTTGGTATCTTTCCTTGAAGTGCTATTCCTGACACCTTAAGTCTGTAGTATCACTGTTAGCAGAAGATGGCCCTATATGATAGGGTTCCACTGAGAATTTCTTTGAGTCCTTTTCCTTCTAGTTTGCACATTTCTAGTATTAATTCATCTAGAGATATCTGACTAATCAGCATTATTAGGAACTATAAATAAATAGTTTTTCACCTGTGAAAAGGATGTAGTTATGGCTTCAGAATCTTACAAATTACTTTTTGTACTGGTGCAAAGAATTTTACTTAACTTTCTTTGTCTTTTGGAGCTGTCCAAAATCCATGTACACTTTTTTGGGAGCTGCATTAATTGTAGTTGAAAATAAGTTTACCGATTTGGGCATCATTGTGGATTTAAGTTTTACGTTTGACTTCTGTTACTAATTTACACTTTGACATCTCAGCCAGCATTTAAAAATGTGACAAGATTACACTAATGTTGACAAACAATACTAATAGACTCAAGGCAGTCATGCTGTCATTGTTTGTGTCATTAATTAAACAATTTACATAATACAGGATTGTTGGGTGGCCACGGTGGTGCAGTGGTTAGCTTGTCACCTCACAGCAAGAGGTTCTCTGGTTCGATCCTTGGCTGGGGTGCCTTCTGTGCAGAGCCTGCATGTCCTCCCTGTGGTCTCGTGGGTTTCCTCTGGGTGCTCCGGTTTCCTCCCACATCCCAAAGACATGCTGTAGGTGGATTGGACACGCTAAATTGGCCCTAGGTGTGAGTGCGTGTGTGTGCCTTCTGTGGAAGGTTGGTTGCCGGACTGGCAACTCGACACCATAAAACTCCACTGCCAATCATGAATGGACAGGTGATCCACTGTGGTGACCTCTAACCGGGAAAAAGTCGAAAGAAGGGTAGCATTTTTGTTCATACTGCACCAAACAAATTACTTGGTGTGAGAGCATGGAATGTTTACTATACAAAAACAGCTGGAATCTGTGGGTGCTATTCATAAGCCATTGACCACCATATGGTAAGGCTGGTACAAAGTGTATCTGCATACCAGGAGTCCCTTGAGATTCATAAAGGATTGTAGACACAGTAAGACATGACTTTCTATACAGTATTGCCCCACTTTATACATACCATACACAATCCACACACACTGTGCCTGCTAATGACCCTCCTTCAGATTGTATAGAAGTCAAAAACAGTGAGTGTACAACCTGCATATTGGCTGGGCCAAAGGGAGACTTATGGGATTCCAGCTGCATACAAACAGATGGTGCAGTGTTTATGAGGGCAGTAATCTCTCTACCCTGCTGATATTTTGCAAAATAAAAAATACTACCTTGCATAGTTGGAAAAGCCATAACAGTAATTAAATTCCCTGTGATGCAGCCAGACCTGCTAACATAGCCATACTTGTCCTGCACAGTAATTCTGTCAAGCTATACCAGTGAGAGCTTAAACAGCACCAGCTTCTCTTGCTAGCATATTATGGATATGAATCCAAAAAGACAGGGAAAAACCATGATACAGCACAAATAACCAACACTTGTAATAAGGTCAAATTAAGCACTTTTCGTTTATTACAGTGAACAAACTTCTTCAGATAAAAACTACAGCACATAAACAGAGTTTAAATACAGCTGCTAAAAATTATTCAATTAACCATTTAGGTACTTAAAGTGCAATCACTGATTTCAAGCAATACAAGTTTAGAAACACTTCTACCTGCGTGTTACGGCAACAAGAAACTAATAGTAATAGTAATAGTAATAACATTGCACCGCTACTCTAGTAAAAGATGAATAATAAAAAATGAATAATAAAAACTTATAAGTTGAAATTAAACAATGTATAAATATAAAAGTAATAAAAAAACACACTTTACAATAAACCAAATACATAAAGACTCACTAAATGTATTTGTGACTATGGTGAAAAAGTATGTAACCTGTCATGACAAACAAAACTTGTAACCATAAAGTGAAACTTAAAAGAGTTTACCTATTAAGACTCTTAAGTTTAACAATGCTACTTAAGGAGCAGTTTTCGTTCAGGCCAGGTGCATTATAAGCATTTAACCTGATTTGCCAGTACAGTTCTAATTCTTCTAACTTAAGAGGCATCGGACCCCCTCTAGGATCTTGAAGTACTTGATCGATAACCAAAAACTTAAACATGTGACTAGGATGTACAGAAATATGTTTAGCTAGTGCGTTTTCTAGTTTTTGTTTTCTAATTGCATACGTGTGTTCGTATATACGATCACGGATGCGTCGTTCTGTTTTGCCTATATAAAAGGCAGGACAGAACTGGCACTTAGCTAGGTAAATCACCATCCTAGAATTACAATTAGCCTTCAACTTCAACAAGTATTCGTGGTCATTTACTTTGAATCTATTAGAGTCAGTAACATGCTGACAATAGTTACACGACTGGCATTTGTACATGCCAGCTGTCCTCACCATTCTAATTTGTTGTTGTTCAAAAAAGGCTTTAAGATTTTTAGCTCTTTTATATGCAACGGCGGGATGGTTACCTAGTTTCTGAAAGACATTAATGTCACTCTTGAATAAAACCCAATTTTTACACAGGACCTGAAAACATTCATTACTGTTAAGGTTATAAGTTGTTATGAACGTAACACCTGGTCTCTCGCGTAGATGTGCTACTGTAGAGTCATTCATAGGCTCACTAACTGGGTCATCTACTTCTATAGGAAAAGAATGTTCTCTGTTCAAGATTGGTTTATAAAACTGACGCATTCGCTTAGTGACCACTTCATCTATGATTGCATCAAGCATGTTGTCTTAGTAAACTCTGTTTATGTGCTGTAGTTTTTATCTGAAGAAGTTTGTTCACTGTAATAAACGAAAACCGCTTAATTTGACCTTATTACAAGTGTTGGTTATTTGTGCTGTATCGTGGTTTTTCCCTGTCTTTTTGGATTCGTGGTTTGTGGCTTGCCTGTCGTTATTATCATATTATGGATATGAGCCTAATGTCA
Organism: Protopterus annectens; assembly: GCF_019279795.1. NCBI lineage: Eukaryota > Metazoa > Chordata > Ceratodontiformes > Protopteridae > Protopterus > Protopterus annectens. Next base: position 532,606,363 of record NC_056729.1, on the reverse strand, counting down.
TGCCTAATGAGTAAATAAAATCCATGAATCTCTCAGTGTCTCTCTCTCACTTATACAAGCTGTTGGACACAGCACAGTTGGAACAGTAGCTTATTAGGACATAATATACCTTACTAAGTAGTTATGTGGCTACATTTTGCACTGGCCACAGTGTAAGTCTAGACATAAGTTCTCTCTCTTAGTTTCATTTAGACTGCCAACCCTCTCACTGGGGCTTATTAAGTGAGTGAGATCTCTTGTCAATTTAAGTGGAAGATCTGACTTCAAGTGACCTTCATTGTTCATGACAGAGCTGTATCTTGATAATACCAAGTTTAAGCATGAGAGAACCCTGGTAATCATCATATTGACAACACACCCCTTAGAGCTGACCCAGTAGTCAGGGACTTAGGGACACACATAGATAGTAATCTAGCCTATGATCATCATGTGTCTACAGTGGCGAGGAAATCATTCTATGTTGCGCAACTTATAAACAAAGGTATGGCATCTAAGTCCAAGGAAGTCATTGTTCCACTGTATTCCGCATTCATGAGACCTATCATCGAGTACAATGCCCCCTTTGGTATGTACCTTACCAGGCATATCCAACAAATGGAACGTCCACAGAGGTTTCTCACTAAAAAAATACAGGGCATAAGTAATTTGTCCTGTGCAGACCAGCCCAAGGTCCTATTCCTGTATTCTGTCTCCTACAGGCTTTTGAGGGGAGATCTATGCCTGGCATACAGGGCATTGGCAGACCCCACTCTGCTGGACCGCCTGCATATCCACAAAACAAACAGTGCCAGAATTACCCATTCTAAAGACTTAAGCCTTGCCTGTGATATAAATAGGACCTGCTGGAGAGATAGGTATGTATCCCAGAGACTAGCCTGTCTATGTGAAGCAAAGTTCCTCCCTAATCCAATTCAAGTGCAACTTGGACAATTGGATGGGAAACTGGAAATTCATCCCTGGTTTGGCACCTATGTCTCTAATGCAAACAGGTAACCTATAAATGGTTAATCTCCCAGGCTCATGCTTATACTTGTCAAGGGTATCAGAACTTGTCAGAGATTTGGGCTGCATAGCTAAACTTAAAAAGGCCCTTGTGGTCGTTAGCCTAGTAAACACCTATGACCCTATATATACTTTTATTGCCTTTAATTGGATAATTAATTCCAATTCACATAAATGTGATAAAAATGGTTGGACAAAAAATAATATGGATCATTAATCTAGAAGATGTTTACCCTCTTAGTTTAAAGGAAAACTCCATCCTCTTATACAGTTTACCTAAATTGTTAGGGTTCTTTTCTCCCTACAATATGGTTCCAGCATTGTGTATGTTCCAGAAATTTGCTTGTAGTTTTTTAAAACTTTTATTTCCTTGCATTGGAGTCAAAGGAAGGGAAAGCCCAACTACCTTTTTTTTAAAACTCAACTTCTCACATACTTTGCAGAGAAATCCATCTCCACCTGCCTGACATGTCATAGACACAGTTAAATCTGTAGTTTACCGTGTCAGGTACTGCTGGCAATCTTAGATGGGTAATTAATCCTGCTGATGTCAGGAGCACAGCAGCTGATATAAAAAGAAAGAAAGTTGTGGAATTGTTTCCACTGTTTTTATTGCAGAGGGGAGGAGAACTTAACACTCCCCTTTCAAAACAAAGCAATTAGATCAGTCAGGGGTTTAAAGGCAATTGTCAACTCTTCTGACAAATTTACATAAGCAGCAACACAGTATTGAAATTGTAAGCTTTAAATGTTATTTATAATAGTCTTGTGTTAAGATAACTTGAGTAGTAGCAATGATTTCTGTGATAGTTAGAGAAAAGTCAGTAACTATTTTTTCTTGTAAAGTATAAATGCATTTACCATTTTGAAGTCAAGTCCCCCCCCCCCCCAACCCAAACACACACACACACACAGGCCAGAACTGCAGATAGAGAGTCAGGTTGCAACCTTATCATCTAGATGCACTGATACTGTTCTTAAGAAAGGTCTTTTATGCTTTGTGTGACATCCTTCCAGAGTGGGATGCATATCTGGTACATGCAGATCCATTGTAAGAGATTCCCACTGACTTTGAGTCAGTCCTTGCATTGTCAGAGAGCAACCATAATATACAGCTGAATTTACTTTAACATGCATTTTCTATGTGCCCTTGCATTAAGAACACTAAGAAAAGGAAATCAGAAGTAAATAACTGTGTTTAAATACACACACACACACACACACACACACACACACACATACATATATATACTTTTTATATACATACACATATACAGAAACACACACACCATGTGTGTGTGTGTGCAATATATGTGCATACAATGAATTATTTATAATACACATAGTATAGTTAAGCATTATTAATGTATACATTCTAGTAAATGTTGCTCAATGATTTACTTGGTTACCGTCACACAATGGCTATGTGCTCCACATGCAGTCTTGGTCACTGTCTTTCTGTCAGTATTTTTTTCTTTGTATTGATAAGTGCATTTAATAATTGTTATTATCTTTGCCAGTGTAGCTTATGTTGTGGCTGAAAAGGGTCCTGGGACCAGTTCACTTTCCTGGTTACCAAAGTAGAAATAAATATGAAATAGAAAAAAGGATGGGGGAACATGACAGAAATAATTGAGGAACTGGATGGGAGATCGCAGATATACCCCAGGGATTACTTCAGTGTCACTGCTTGACAGAGGCACAGAAAAATGATAGGCATAGTTTTTATTCAAACTAAAGGGGTGCCACATATATATAACTATACTATGGATAATGCCCTTGGGCAGATAGCCTAGTATGAACCTATGAACCTATGAACCTATGAACTAGTAAAGCACATTTTAGGTCTGCATCACTCATGAGAGAGAAAAATCCTCCCACTGAAGGCATTGGGAAGTAGCAGACAGACTGTTTAGAGTCCTACTACTTGTCACTTGTAAATGTACAGCAAGGATTATTAACTGCAGTGAGAGTTTTCACACCTCAGCCTGAGTGTGTGGGGGAGGGTTTATCAAGTTTGTTACGACTACAAAAGACTCCTTTTACAAAAAAATGTTTTTTATCTGCTTTCTTTTGCTACAAGTAGCTAACAGCTATTTATAGCATAGAACAAGCTCTGGCAGACAGATAAATGAAGCTCAGTCAGGTAAACAGAGAAGCAACTCTTTAACAGAAGGTGTGTTTAGATGATGGTGCTTCACAGTCCTGCCATTAGATTTTAATGGCATGAGAAAACAGCACTACTTCCTTATGTCTAGCACGAGTCATATAAAGAGGACTTGAAATGTATTCTGGGAAGAAGGAAGGAAAGCAAGAAAATAAGAACACTTTACCAAGGCAGGCCCCATCATCCGCCATTTTGGGAAAAACACATTAAAACTGTAAAAGAAGCACTTAGAGTGATTTTGAGGTATTAAAATAGCTCATAAACAAAAATATAATGAAAAAAAATGTTTTTTGAGTTCTAAGGTGGAGTTTTCCTGTAAGTGAAATATTAGTTTTTGATTTGAGCTGTGTTTATTATTTTTAACTACTGGATGGCAGTATTTTTTATATTTCACGAATGGCGTTCGTGAAAATCTACTGCCAATCATTAGCCGACCGGAGTTCCGCTGTGGCGACCCCTAACTGGGAAAAGCCGAAAGACAAAGAACAACAACATAAGTTACTGTTTTTAGGTGAAAACCACATAAATAAAGTGATATTTGTATTGCTAGTTTTTTTATACATACATTTGGTATATTTATATTTTCAAAGAACGTTTCTGATGATTTTTTAATGTGACGTGACTCTGGTTTGTTAACTGTTCCTTCTGATTTGTTATTTTTAATATGTGGGCTCCTGCCAATTTGCTTTTATGCATTGCTGAAATTTACTTTATGACTGAAGAAGCTATTGCTTGGATGAAGATTGGTTTGTTCTTTGTTCATTGGTGGGGGTTATTCAAATAATTGTATTTCTGCTTATCAGAGATGTAGAGTGCTGTCCTTTTGTTGTATAACTGTTTATTTTAGACATGCAACTCTTTTGTTTATCTGTGTACTGTGGTTTGCTTTCTAATAGTGTGTCAGTATATCAGGTTAAGTTACGTAACCACACAGTAAAACACTTTTAAATACCTAACTCTAAGAAAACGGATAGGTAATGAATACATGTATATGGACACAGACACACACAAACACATGTGAGATGCCTGTGTGCGTGTTTATATAAGGGTATATACAAATATGTCAGATTGTGTTTAATCTACAAATGGTACATCAAAGCAAATGGCTAGAGTCGCAGTGCAGCAACATTCCTGATCAGCACTGCTCTGTTCAGGAGTTTCACTAAACTGGGTGTCAGAAAGTCTTCTTCGATAATCGGTGGGCCATTTTAATCCATTGCAGGGATTCTTTATAAAAAAAAAAATATATATATATATATATATATATATATATATATATATATAAATACACTTTTGTTTAATTAGCTATGTATTATGTTCATTTAGTTTTAATTTTTAAGTGACAATGTAATTGTGGGGCTTTTCTCCCCGGGTCTCCACTGAAAAAGGTCTCTGACCCAGCTGGACCAACCCAGTCAACAAATGTCAAATAAATAAATATATATAAATAGATAATAGATATGTATATGTGTGTGTGTGTGTGTGTGTGTGTGTGTGTGTGTGTGTGTGTGTGTGTGTACGTATGTATGTGTATATATGTATGCACACAGACACACAACATTCATTCCCATGTGCATTTAGATTATTTTTTGCTGTTTTGTTTGTGAAACAAAACATTTCAGTGTGCCTGTAGCCCTTCTTCCTTTTTTCAGTTGCTTAGTCTTTTCTCGGCTACTCCTGTAGTTTTTTCTAGCCTGGTTCCATTTTTCACTTCCTCTTAATTTACCCCGCTCCCCGTTACATATTTTAAAATGTACTTTTTTGAATCTATGTCACTAGTGCTGAAACAGAAGACTAAATAAAGTGCAACAGTCTGCCTTCACTTTCCCCTGTACTGCCCTCATGTCTTTATTTATAGATTTAATAAAATAAAAAAATGAACAAGCACAGGAATCTGTCTAGTTCCAATCTCACCACCACGACTGTTGAGGGAAAAAAAAACAGATAAATTAGTGGTCTTAAAACTTCATTGATGAGCTTGGTCACAATAATTTCCAAAAATCATAAAACCCAGGTCGTGTTCCAAAGCAAAAAGCCTTCTGATTTTTTGTTACTGAGGATCGCTTGTCTGTAATGAATAAACACTTGCTGCTTTGGAACAGGACCTGGGTTTCATGGTTTTTGGAAATTATTGTGAATGAGGTCATCAACAAACTTTTAAGACCACTAGTTTTTTTTTTTTTTTTTTTTTTTTTTTATGGATTTGTGTCTGTAGAACTTTATGTAGTTTTTGTGAGAAGTTGAAATAGAAGGGTATTTCAGTTTCACTGAAGCCATTTCTAGAAGCATATGCATCACTTCTTAGCTACATTGCTGCTGTCACAGTTTTTTTAATCATAATCTAAATTCTTACATGGTCTATAATTAAATTGCTTAGTTTAGAGAGTTTTAGTGTCAGAGAGATAAAACTGCCTACTTGTACCATTTGAACTGTGTTTTCAGTTTTGTTTTATGCATTGCAGTGCTGCAGATGGGGAGCAGGAACAAATTTTGACATTTGTGAACTTTGCTCTTGTACTTGGTTGTGAAACCATTGTGTCAGTAAATAACAGGTGTGCTCACCCTGATTTAAGAGAGAAGTGCAGGGAACTTGACAAAAGCAAAATAGATTTGTTTTACGATTTTTTCTTTTTTGACAATAGTGGTTTTGTCATCTGTGCTTAGTTATGTTTGTGTTTGTATTTCGTAACTTATGAAGTCACTAGTATTACTTTCATTTGCCTGAGATTAACTCAAAGTGAATGCTAAAACTGACATTTTAGATTTTGGTGCTTATATCTTATATTACATTTGATCCCTACAAGCGCTTTTCCTGGACTGTCAGTTCTGTGACACATTTTCATATGCTTGAAGTATTGTCCCATGTTTATAAAGGAAAGTTACAAGGTGTTTTGCAAAATGTGATTTCAGGTAATGGGATTGTAAAAGGGTAACTGCTGGAGATGAGTGGTTAAAATGATTACATATCTTGTTTGATAATTTTAAGCAGAAATTATGTGTCGACCAAAGAAAAACATTTTAAATACATACTGGACCTTTGGGTAGATAAATCGTTATCCCTAGTGTGCAATATGCCAATGGTTCACAGGCTGTGTTTACCCACATTTACAGACCACACCTAGAATGCCTCTGAATCAGTCTCCATGCAGTATTTTTTTCCTCCACTATCTTGGATGTATCTTTTACTGCCAGACTGAAAGATGTTCAGTTTCTAAATATTACTACCCTTCCCCAAATTGACAGATACATTACCTTACATTTAGGAACATCGCAAAGAATCAATGGGCCACTCATGACTCCTACTAAGGAGTGTATGGTTGGGGAATTACCCAAAAAGAACCACTGACACTGTTTCATAGTCACCATGCGATGTAATTCAGTGTTTAACTTTCATTTTTTTCAGTCTTAAATGACCGTTGTTCTTCTTCTTGTTCTTATTCGGGAGATGTCTCTTACAATCCATATTGTATAGCCTTTTTGTACCAGTTTGTCCTGGTGTGCTCCACAGCTGACTCTGATTAACCTTGTCCTTTGATGTATGTCACTTGTGGTTAGAGCTCCCTCTGGTGGTACTGTCAGTAATATTCCATAAACAGGAATAGGGATTGCTCATTTACTTTTATTATTCAAACAAGATTAGTTGACTTTTTTGCATGTTATTAATGTACATTTTGGTATCACATAGTGATATTTAAGTAGCATGCGATAAATTAGAGAGTGTTCTTTCATGGCTGTCCAGCTAATGTTTTTATTGCTGTCTTGTCCTGGTTCTCCTTTCTTGTATACCTCCATATAGTCACCTGTTAATAATTTGACAGTAACTTCTCTGGTAGCACTTTTCCCCACGCTACAGTTAGGCTTATACCTTCCCAACATTCCTAGCACTCCATCATCTTTAGAACATCCTTGACACTTACCAAGCACCTACCTACAGTTCACATGCTACACTTTCCAGAAGTTCCAGTAACAACATAACAGGTCCTTCAGTATCTTTTTAAATGTCACTGTTGCCAGTCATGTTTTTAACTCACTGCCTATCATCTGCCTATATATTTGTTTTATATCATTTTTGCCCACATGCTTGCACTTGAGCCCCACCCCCTCTTTCAGGCATTGCACACTGCTTGCAGTCCCCCTGCATCATCCTGCAGCTTTGTGCTCTTACTAGCATCCCTGCAATTACAACATTTTACATTTTAATTTTATAGGCTCATTCTAGGCTATTGGTTGATAGATCATTTGAAGTGTAGCCTCAAAATCCCATTTCACCAATACCCTTTAACACAAAGTAACTGTTACCAAATTTCTTCCCCTTAAAATGAGGATTTGCATGGCTAATATAGTTTCCCACCCTGTTAAGTGAGTTACTTAACAGTAAGGATAACACTATTCCATAGAAGTGGGATTGTTTGAAAGTGTCAGATTTGTCATGTGGTAGAAGTTTAGTTTTGTAAGAAAGGGTTTGTTTTGCAAATGAGCATGAGGTCACTTAGAAAAAGATGTTTTGAGGCTTTGTAGGCAAGGCAAAGGTCCTTCCTCAAAAGTCTGAATGAACTAGAGAAGAGAGAGAGTGCTTTAAAATGAACTGAATAGCATATGGAAGACATGAATTTTTTTTTTTTAGAGGAAATGTGTTTAGACAGGTACAAAGGGGGTGGCTGTGGTGGTGCAACGGTTAGTGTTGCCGCCTCACAGCAAGATGTTCTCCGGTTTGATCCCCGGCTGGGGTGCCTTCTGTGCAGAGATTGTATGTCCTCCCTGTGGTCACGTGGGTTTCCTCCGGGTGCTCCAGTTTCCTCCCACATCCCAAAGACATGCTGTAGGTGGATTGGACACTCTAAATTGGCCCTAGGTGTGTGTGTGTGTGTGTGTGTGTGTGTGTGTGTGTGTGTGTGTGTGTGTGTGTGTGTGTGTGTGTGTGTGTGTGTGTGTGTGTGTGCCTTCTGTGGAAGGTTGGGCACCAGGCTGGCAACCTGACACCATAAAAACTCCACTGCCAATCATGAGCGGACAGGTGAGTCGCTGTGACAACCCCTAACCGGGAAAAGCCAAAAGAAGAAGAAGCTACTGAAAGGGATTTAATATTCAATTATGGATGTAATAAGGAGTAGTAGAGAGGGATAGTAACTTCCTTTAACCTAGAAAATACACCCTTGTTAATAAGTGCAGCCAGATAGCCAGCAGATACTTAGTGGTCAAAGGGAGGTTCATTGTCAATGAAAGTGCCCAGGCCTCTGATAACTGTCACTTTTCGGTGGGGTATTATCTTTGCAGTAGTTGCTTACATGCAAATGCTTACCATTGGACACTGTACTACATTCCTTTGCATTTAGAATTAACTCTTTGTCATAGCACCATTTATTTTCATATGCTATGTCCTCTTCGAGAACCTGAGAGTTAAATGTCAATTTTCAGAGGGGTGTCATCTGTATGGCAGTTGAATATGTACAAATGTTTATCATAGGACATAGTACTACTTATATTTGCATTTGTATCTACTAATAGCACCATTTATTTACATGTGTTAGGACCTTCTGCAGAACCTGAGAGTCGGCTGGCAAACTTATGATGGCTCCTTTGTAGTTCTTCTCAGACTTGGTCAGTCACAAGCACTTTGCTGTCTGCCTTGACATCAGAAAAGTTAGTACCAATGAGAAGTGGATCAGAATTGAACCCTAAAGGATGCCACTAGACTCTGCCCTTTTTAATGAGAACATTCCCCATACACCGATAGATTGGGTTCTGTTTGCTATGCAGCAGGTTACATAAGGATTCACATTTAGTTTGATTAGTTTGCTGACAATGCCGGAATGTGGGATGGTGACAAAGGCCTTTGCCACATTGAGGAAAGCATTGTGTACTGGTTTGCCTTCATCCAAAGCATCAGTGACTTGTTTGCAGATTTCCACTAAGTTAAGGAAGCAGGATCTGCCTTAAATAAACCAAAACTGCTTTGGGTCAAGGGACTGTAGACTGCCAATGTCCTTGTTTATAATTTCTGTAATGATGCAGTCCACTACCTTAGAGATGGGTTTATTGGTCAGTGGTGGATTCCCCTTCTTGAGATGAATGACTACAACAGTTCTCCACACCTTCAGCAGGCATCCAGTGGTAAGGCTGAGATTGACTAGGTGTAGCAGTGAGTATTCAGTGCTGTGCTTGGCGCTGAATCTCTTTTATTGTTCTCACTTCCCTTGCTATTTTTCTTTAGGTTGGGTCACATTTCTTTTACCTTCTTTATGACTTACAACAGCCATTTCACTTTCTAGCTAAAATTACTTTCCAAATGCTGTCTTTCCTCCCTTATGACTTATTTTTCATGTAACCTTTCTCTTTTTAGCAGTGGTCACTTAAATGTAAATGGCCATTACATTTTCCTACAAAATGGTTTACAGTTTATAGCAGTATGGCCTTGCTTCCAGCTTTGCCCACATCTTATTTCTGTGAATTCCTGAACCAAATGATGTTCTTCGTGTTTCACTGTTGCAGTCATCACATTTGGGTTATCCCTGCCAGGGTAGCCCTCAGTCGGCCCGAATACCAGAGGCTTAGTATTTCTGCGTTGGTTGCTGTTGCTTCAGGACTGACATCAGGTCATCAGTAGTGTAAAGTAAGGCAGCCAGCACCATTACATCAGTCTTTCTTCCGAGGAGCTCAAAGCAGAAGCAGTTTGCATGAGTGTCGGTCGGCCGCTACCCGAGTTTCGTTTTCCGAATTGAAGTTGAAGTCTTCTAAAGCTAAGTACCCCATTGGGGTTCCTTTTTTCTTGCTCTAACCGATGTCAGAAAAAGTTAACAATTGTCTCACCTGTGGAAAGCAAATGCCACACCAAGACTTTCATTCTTACTGCGTGACTTGCTTAGGCCCAAACCACAACGACCCCTGCTGTCACTTTTGTGCTTTGTTCAACACCAGAACTATACATCGTCGGGCCATTATTGTAGCTAGATTTTTTTCGCTGTCAGTCCTCGATTTCCAATATGGCTTTGGTAAGCCATCCAACATCAGATCTTCTGAAAAAAACATAAGGATAAAGACAGAGACAGACCGCACAGGTGCAAACCTACTGACGATGCTTTTGTTAAGCTAGTCGTCAGTTCTCCAGTTCTCAGTGAGACACTTTCACAGCCCTTGATGCCCGCTTCTGTGGATTTGCAGGCCACTACTGAGACCCTTTCGGAGTCCGGTATGCCACAAAACTCTTCATTGACTAAGGATCCTGTGGTTGTCTGTACCTTGGATGGGTCTGGAGCCGCTGAGCAGGCACCGGCTTCCGAGGAAGTACTTAGCACTACCGATTCTTGACGCAAACCGACTACCTCTTCCACGTCTTCTGTTCTTTCGAAAACTACCAAGTTTCTAAGGCCTAGTGTATGAACCACACCCAAGAAACCGATGACCCCATCTCAGGCACCTGCTTCCTTGCCACAGTCTCAAATGCTTAAAATGGCAGAAGACCTTATAATGTTGATCAGGGGAAGCCAAGCTACCCCTTCCAAAAGAAAAAGAGATTTGTCCCCAGTAGTCTTATCTGAACAGGAGTCAGATGACTCCGATGCCTCTGAATATGAATGGGCTTTCCGATATTGGCAAAGGCTCTTGCTACCCCCATAGTGCCTTTTGTAGGCAAGGCTCAAAAGACAAACCCACCTCCATAGGTATCACAAGGGATAAGAAACTAAGAGTAATGCTACTCAATGCCAGAAGTCTAAACCTCAAGATACACGCACTCGAAACTCTCCTTAGCATGGAGAACATCGATATCTGTGCAGTAACAGAAACCTGGTTCAAGCCTCCCGAGAGCACCCCAGCACTACCAGGTTATACCTCATACCATGCTTTTCGGCCCCAAAACTTGGACCGAACCACAAAAGGAGGGGAGTATCAATATTCGTCAAAGATACCCACACCTCCAGGTTGGTGGCACAGCACAAAGCATCAGAGACTATCCATGTGCAACTAACAGTGAGTAAAACTGCCTTCCAGTTTATAGCCTGCTACAGACCACCCTCCCAAACCCAGGAACCCCACTCGGCCTTCCTGAGAACACTGGAAAATATGAAGGTCTCTCCAAACACCATTATATTGGGCGACTTCAACTACCCAAACATAGACTGGGAGCATTACTCTAGCTCCAACACCCTAGCCCAAAGGTTCCTAGAATTTATAAACTCAAATGCTATGGAACAACTTGTTACCACTCCCACAAGAGGGGAAAACATACTGGACCTGATCATCACCAACATGGGGACTCTATGCTCCAGACCAGAAGTGTATCCCTCACTGGTAAGATCAGACCATAAACTAATTTCACTGGATATTCACATCCCGACCCCACCCCCTGCCCAGGAAACCACAGTGAAAAACTTCTCTAAAGCAAATTTCACACTCCTCAAAACCGAGGTGGAATCCTTCAAAGCCCCCGGGCCTGTGGAAAATATGGCCCAGATTGCAGAATCCTTTATAAACGCATTCTATGAACACCTTCAGGAATGCATGGATCATGCAATCCCAAATAAAACCAAGACCCAATCCTCCAAAGGCAGACGTCCTGTCTGGTGGACCCCAGCCATAAACAAACTATACAATAGAAGGAGGAAGCTACTACATGATAGAGCAAAATCCCAAAAAGGGAAGGCATCTCTGATCAGTATTAGCAAAAAACTACGGGCACTCATAAAATTGTCTAAGGCCAGCTTCGAGAGAAAAATTTCACAGGACACTAAGGATAATCACAAGGCTTTCTTTAGTTATATTAGGAGCCTGGGTGGGAATTCCCAGATATGCTCAGAATTAGTCCAAAATGACAAAAAATACACCGAACCCACAGACATTGCCAACATACTAGCTGACAGGTTCAGCGCAAACTTGTACCCCCTCCCCACCAAAAGGGCAAATATCTATCCCAGCAGAGTGCTGCCCCCCTGACATCTCAGATGCTCAAGTAAGAGCCGCCTTCTCCAAAGCAAAAAATACAGCATCAATGGGACCAGACGGTGTTCCGGGCTGCATCCGACATGAACTCCAAGAAGAGCTAAACCCAAACATAAAACTACTGTTCAATCTCAGCCTTACTACAGGATATGTACCCAAAGAGTGGCGTACAGCAACAGTGGTCCCTCTCCACAAAGGTGGTGCCTCAACGGATCCTGGAAACTATCGCCCCATAAGCCTGACTAGCTTGGTCTGCAAAGCTATGGAAAGGATCATCATGAACCTCATAAATAAAGATATCGGGGACCTACAGACACTGGATCCTACCCAGTTCGGCTTTGTTAAGGGCAGATCCTGCCTCTTAAACCTGGTCGATTTCTTTGAAACAGTCACCAAGGCCATTGACGAGGGGAAGGTGGTTCACACAGCCTACCTGGACCTCGCAAAAGCCTTCGATACAATACCCCACGCTGGCATTATAGATAAGCTCACCAGCTTAAATATAAACCCCTATGTTACTAGATGGGTTGCAAACTGGCTCAAGGACAGAACCCACATGGTTAGAATTGCTGGAGCCATGTCAGACTCAAAACCAGTTACAAGTGGTGTCCCACAAGGCTCAGTCCTGGGACCTCTCTTGTTCGGTATATATTTCTCAGAGGTACAGGCCAACACGGAAGGACTGTGGCTGACCAAGTTCGCAGATGACTGCAAACTGGGTGCCATAATCGACTCTCCAGCCGACACAAGCATCCTCCAAAAGGGCCTCATAGAAACAGACAACTGGTGCCAGAGCCATGGCCTCAAACAAAACGCCAAAAAGTGTATAGTCATCCCCTTTGGCAAAAACAAAGTGCCCACAAATTACCACGTAGGTAGTAATCCATTAAGTACAGAAGAAGTAATTAGGGACTTGGTGACCCAAGTTGATAGCAGTCTCTCATTTGACAACCACGTGGCCAAAGTGGTTAGAAAAACATTTTATATAGCCCACCTAATCATGAAGGGATTCACATCTAGATCAGGGGAGGTCATCGTGCCTGTTTACCCATCCCTCATCAGGCCCATAATTGAGTACAGTGCCCCTTTTGGGATGTACCTTACCAGACACCTGCAGCAACTGGAAAGACCCCAAAAGTACCTCACCAAGAGGATCAAAGGGCTCAAACAGATGCCATATGCTGCCCGGTTAAAGAAACTCCAGCTCTACTCAGTGGCATACCGCCTGCTCAGAGGCGATCTGTGCCTGACGTATAAAGCCATGTCCAATCCGGAATTAATGGACATGCTGCACCTCAGAAAATCCAAATCCCATCGAGCTACGTGCTTGAGAGACTTGAACCTCAGCACTGAAATAAATAGGACATGCTGGAGGGACAGATTCATAACCCAGAGGTTCCCTCCACTCTGGAATAAAATCCCAGTCCAGGTTAGGCAGAGTCCCTCATTGACTCTTTTCAAGAGGAATCTTGATGAGTGGATGGGAGATCGTAGGTTTACCCCGAGTATCACTTCTGTGTCACTGTTAGACAGAGGCACAGTGTACTAACCTCGAAAAAGGGTATAGCAAAATTAATTTAAAATGGGTGGCAAAAGCCAAACACACTCTGGCTGGGCTTATAAATGCCCTAGGGCAGATAGCCTAGTATGAACCTATGACATGCAACCCTTTCTCTGCTTATGAGGATTCTGATGCAGAAGAATCCATTCATTCAGCCTCTCCACCCAAAGAATTTTCCTTTGGGGAAGCCCTTCATACTTTAAGAGAGGATTTCCAATGGGAATGTCAGGACTACCCTCAGTTTAAAAAGAGACTCCGGGAATTTTTAGACCTTCCACAGCACAGACCCCTGGCCATTCATCCTGTCCTGGATGTTGTGGATAATGTTTTCATGGAATCTAGTTTAACTCCTGACACCCTCCCTCCTGATCCCAGGAAACCTGACAGGTGTTATAGTCTCTGACTCTCACAAATTTCTTTTCAAAAATCCTACTGCTGACCCTGAGTTTATCTCCCAAGGGCTTAAAGGAATTAATGTAACTTCTAAGTATCCCACCCCCTCAGATAGGGATTCCTGAGCTTTAGACAGATGGGGTAAACAAGTATATACCTCTGCTACTCTTGCTATTAGAGCACTAAATTGTCAGTTCCATATGCTAAAATTCCAGCAGCATACCATGGAACTCCTCAAACAAAAAATATCAACTTTTCCTGCTTGTGCAGAAAATAGAGTTGCAAGACTTAATGCATTCTGCAAGTCAAGTAACTAAGCACACCTTACACTGTGGTTTTGATGCCCTAGAAGCATCTTGCAAGGCAGCAGTCACCGGTTCAGTCCTTAGAAGGCATGCTTGGCTTAAGGAACAGCCCTTGCCAGACCATGTCAAATATAAACTATTGGATGCACCCTTGCACAAAGACAATGTATTTGGCACCAAGGCAGAGGAGGTCTTAAAAAGATGGAAGAAAAGGCTAAATCTCTGCAGACAGTTAAGGATTTCCTGCAGGTCCAGCTACCCAGGTTCAGTAGGCATTGCCACTCCACATTGGTCCTTTCCTGGTACCTCCAGGTCAGTTCAGCCCAGACCCTGGGGAAGCAGACCCCCGCGACAACAGCCACAGGGAATGCAGAGATCAAAGCAACGAGGTACCTCCACTTCTAAACCAGGGAGTGCAAAGCCACCCCCTCATGGTAAGAACTCTCAATGACTCTCCACTTCCACCCCCTCCCTCTGCCTACCTGCACTTGCCCTTGGGAGGAAAACTCTCGTTCCATGCAAGCACCTGGGCCACCATTACCAACAACCGCTGGGTCCTTAACATAGTGTCCCAGGGATACAAATTTTCTTTCCACACTCTCCCAACCCCAAAAGGGTTCCCAGATCTATCTCCAAACCAGTGGGCAGAGGCCAAAAAGCAAGTCCTTTCCCTGCTCTCCATGAGGGCAACAGAACACGTTCCTGCACAAAAGATAGGCCAAGGTTTCTACTCCAGGCTCTTCCTGGTACCCAGAAAAGAGGGCACCTGGCGCCCCATCCTCAATTTATCCATTCTAAACACCTTCCTGGTGATGCCAAAATTCAAAATGCTCACCCTTCAGCAACTGCTTCCTATGCTCTCCAAGGATGCTTGGCTAGCCCACCCTAGACCTAAAAGAGGCCTACCTACACATCCCAAACAGGGAAACATGCAGGAAATATCCATGTTTCAGGGCAGGATCTCTGCACTTTCAGTTCTCTGTGCTTCCCTTTGGCTTATCTACTCCCAGAGTTTTCACAAAATGTCTGGCTCCTGTCATTGCTTTTTGCAGACAAAGAAATATTCACATTTACCCCTACTTAGACAACTGCCTAATTCAGGGAGACAGTCAGGAATAGCTGCTCAAGCACCTGGCCTTTGTAAAGGACCTATTGACCTCCCTAGGGTACACTATCAAAGAAAAGAAATCCAAACTAGTACCCACCCAAAAAAATTATATTCCTGGGAGCAAGCCTGGCTACAGCATCCCAGATGGCATTCCTTACACCAGAAAAGCAAACTTACGTGACAGCCTATTTCTCTCAACTAGCCACCAGACCCTAGGTATCTGCAAGGAAAACCCTGCAAGGTCTGGGGTCTATGGCATCTTGCATTCTAATCATTCCATATGCCAGACTGCATATGAGGAAACTAAAATTGGTACCTAAAAAGCCTTTGGTGTCAACACTCTCAAGACCTGGAATCTATACCATTAATATACAGTACCATTATTATACAATACCAGTGATACCTTGTCTAAGGAAAGATTTCCTTTGGTGGGCAGCAGCATGCTACTATAACAAGGGACTACCCTACTCATCAGCCCATGCCACCCAGAACCTCACCACAGATGCATCAGATTATGCCTGGGGTGCACACCTGAACGATAGGTGCATACAGGGCCAGTGGAGCCCACATCAAATATATCTGCACATCAACCAAAAAGAAATGTTAGCTGTCCAGCATGCATTGACAGCTTTCAGATCCCTTCTCTCCCCAGTGGCTCTACTGATCAAAAAAGACAACACCACAGTGATGTGGTATATCAACAAGCAGGGTGGGACTCACTGCTACCCTCTGTACAGGCTGGCCATGACCATTTGGTACACAGCCTCAGCCATGCAACTACATCTGTTAGCACAATTCCTGCCAGGCTCTCTAAACTCTCTGGCACACAACCCACATGAGTGGCAGCTAAACCAAAGAACCTTCACCCTTATAACTCAGAAATAGGGCACCCGGAAGGTAGAACTCTTTGCTTCCCACTCCAGCCATCAACTCAGCAAGTTCTGCATCAGGGAACCTCACTGCAGGGCCTGGAAAGTGGATGCTCTATCCTTCCAGTGGGTCAACCTCTCAGTCTATGCATTTCCTCCACTACCTCTCATTACCAGGGTACTGCTCAAAATAAAGGAGGAAAAACCAAGGGCAATCCTGATTGCCCCAGACTGGCCTTGCCAGCACTGGTACCCACTGCTGTGCAGCCTGTCCCCTCTGCCACCATGGCATCTCCCTCAGATCCCAACACTCCTGACCCAGAGGGAAGGAGAATTCATGTATCCCCAATTGCAAACCCTCAATTTGGCAGCCTGGCTTATTCCCTGACCGCTGTACAAGCTGCCAATCTCAGTAAACAGGTTCTAGATGTTGTACGTGAGGCCAGACTCCCTAGCACTAGAAAGTTTTATGCTGACAAATGGAAAAGGTTCTGCACCTGGATCCAGGCTAAGGGAGCTGATATGGCACAGTCATCCCTACTTATCATCCTGGATATCCTAGCTGACCTACTACATACTGGTCTATCCTTTTCCTCTATTAAAATTCAAGCCTCTGCTATCTCTGCTCATTTCAGCACTGAGCAACCTCTTCTCACACCCTGTAATCAAACAATTCCTCAGAGGGACCAGCAACTTGAGGCCACCCAGAAGAGCACCTACCCCAGATTGGGACCTAAACTTTGTGTTAGAGAAACTCACCCTGCCCCCCTTTGAACCAGTAGCTTCAGCAGAATTAAAGTCTCTCTCATGGAAGACAGCCTTGCTTCTGCCCATCACTTCAGCAAGAAGAGTATCTGAGCTACAAGTACTAATGGCTGTAGAGCCCTTCATCATTCTACATGCTGACAGGGTCTCCCTCAGGACTAACCCGTCCTTCATGCCAAAAGTAGTGTCCAGTGTGGCTCTCAACCAATCCATTCATTTGCCCACCTTTTTCCCTAACCCACAAAACAAGGGGGAAAGAATACTGCACTCTCTAGATGTGCACAGCTCAGATTCTATCTAGGCAGAACTAAATCATTCAGAAAGACTGATCAGTTGTCAGCTTTGCTGCAGGAGCAGAGGGCAAAACCATATCCAAACAAGCCATTTCCAAATGGATAGCACACTGCATCCATTTCTGCTACAAGCAACACGAGACACCTCGCCCTAAGGGGGTCAGAACTACCAGAGCAACCTCCACCTCTACAGCTTCCTCAGAGGAGTCCCCACCAGGGACATCCTGGAGGCTGCAACATGGACATCTGTTCATACCTTCACCAAGCATTACCACCTGCCTATCTTCTCCAAATCCAGGGCAGGCTTTGCCACTGCAGTCTTGCAGGGCATCTTAGCCAGCCCCCCAGTTGTCTTGACTGCCTCCACCCTTTTCCTCAGCTTTGGGAATCAACCCAAATGTGATGACTGCAACAGTAAAACACGAAGAACATAGTACAGTTGTGAACACTTACCATAAATGTAGATGTTCGAGTGTATTCACTGATGCAGTCCTGGGTTCCCTCCCTCCATCTCCCTTTCTCTCTCTGTCTCTCATTACAAGGAACTTTTTGGTATTTACTTTCTACTGGTGGAATTCTTCCACCATATCCTGGCTCCCACTTGGGGACTCCTGACAGTTAGGGCAAGAAAAACTGATGTAATGGCGTTGGCTGCCTTACTTTATACTACTGACAATCTGACATCAATCCTGGAGTGACAGCAACCGATGCAGAAATACTAAGCCTCTGGTATTCGGGCTGACTGAGGGCTACCCTAGCAGAGATAACCCAAATGTGATGACTGCAACAGTGAATACACTCGAACATCTACATTTATGGTGAGTGTACACAACTATACTTTTTTCATCCTCACAATAGAATTTCCCCAATACCTAACAGCTGCTGTTTTCCATTCACTATTATATTATTTGAAATATGTTGTAATTTTTCATCATACATATCAAGTGTAACCCACACTTCCCGTGCTCTTCTGCAGGCATGTTTTCATCATACATTTTCTTTAGGTCCTGCACTAGAAAGTTTATCCAAGGTGATGTGTTATTTCTTTTTTCTATTTTACCCATAAACTTTTGTGCACCTGAAAAACACTCAAAAGTTATTTCAAAGAATTTTGACCCCAAATATCTCAAAAAGTAAATATTAATTGGATTATAATACTGCTCATGATGCATGTCATTAGTAGTGCTGGTTTTGTTTCTTATTCTTACCACCAGTGAAATAACTCTATAATAACTCTCTTAAAGTTGTACACTGCTCTTTGTTCCTTGACCTACAAGTGCATGCATATGTTTTTGTCTTTATTTCATTTCTGTCATCCACACTACTATGTTACAGAGGCATATTCTTAAAAATGATTCCTGCATCAGTTGAACATGCCTCTGTACTTTCAGCCTTTACATTCGGTTTCTCTGTAACATTACAGGTTTCATTATCCGAATGCTGCTGTGACACTCGATCCATCACAGCACTCTGACTTGTCTCCTCCATTTGGTTTTCCTTCCTTTCTTCATTAAATTCTCCAATACATCTCCATCCAACTCCGTAACTAGGATTCCATTTCACTGTATTTCTCTCTCCAGAAATTCTCAAGTAACGATGTTTACTCCTTCCTCCATCTTGGAATTCTCAAAGGGCTAGTGACAGCCCTCCAGTGCCACCTAGTTCCCTGGAGCCTTGGCCAAATTTCCTCAGCTCAGTGTAAATACCAGCTTGGATCTTCTCTGAAAAGATACCATTGGCCTAGTGGAACTAAACCAGTCAATGAAGTATAAATAATAAAACAATAATAGTAATTTAACGTTCTCAGATATCTCCTATTTACAGCATTGTAAATAGCATGCCTGAATCCTGCCAGCCCTCCTCTGTCATCCAGTATGGAGAAGGTGCCATACTTTGTTTTGCTCACTACCACATGGCAAAACAGTAGTGCTCCAGATTATTTTATTTATTTATTTGTTTGTTTACTTATTTCAAGTGTTTTGGCATCTTTTATATCCACTTGAACTGTCACAACTCCGTCAGACGAGACTTTAGGCAACTCTAACATTGTATTTTCTGTAGTATTTTTATTAACACTGTGACTATTATTAATTGTTTTGTGTTATAACTTCCAGTGTTGGCTCATTTGTAGCTCCTTAAGTATGAGAACCATCCTGTATATTTTGGAGCAGTCTAAGAGCTGGTTGCGTGCAATTATAGCATAGTCTAGGTTTGCTTACGTCAATGCAACACATAATTAAACTTGATTAAGTTCCTTTGAGTGCTGTCTTGCTGAAGCCAACCATGTGTTTCCGCATGGTAAAATATTATTTTCCTCCGTATTATTTTGCATCTTCAGAGGTGCAGCGTTTAGAAAATAAAGATAACAAGACCTTGTTGGAGAGTTGAAGTATCAGTCATTGGAAGGACCCAGATGTAAAACCAAGGTAGCCATGAAGAACCTATTCACTATCACGTTAATGTCATCATAGATAGTACCAAAATCAAAAAACGGACAAGAAGAAATCTTATCATACGGAAGTCCTTGTTGCTGAGCTAAAATAAAAAGGAAACTTACAATGGAAACACCTGTAAATAAATGACAGTGGATTTTTAAGGGTTGTTTGATTACATTTCTGGAATTGTGGACAAAGATTTGCATCTGTGTGTGTTCTGCTATATGAAAGCAAACTCTTGAGTATTGATTCGGTTTCCAAAGCAGAGATCACTTTGAGTTGAAGTTCCATAAATGTAAAAACAGTAACATGTAGAACCAGCATGTAAGTGTTGTTCAGTCTTTATTTTATTATTCTGGCCACAAGGGTGCAAGAGAGGACTCAGGAGTAAGATGACCAGTCTGAGAGAATGTAGAATACTAGACTATGATGTGTATTTGCAGGGAGGTAAGTATTAAGGAGATGAGTGGAGGAATGTTTATAATTTCTGCTCCCTAATGTAGACTCTAAGTTGGTCTATGTATGCCAGTGGATGAATGGGAGGTTACTATTCCACTTATTATTTCCTGCTTTTCTTCTAAAGTATGAAGGTATGTATGAGGTACCCTCTCTGTAGACACCATCAGCATAGGGTTCACAACTCTTGTCATGTCTTGTGTTTTCTTGCAGTGCTTAGACCATTTCCCTGCAGCCTATGACATCACATTCCTTGAACAAATGAATTTCTTCCCACACACACCAGAGACAAGGAAAGTGATACTGTAGGAGGATGCTAGTGAAATAAACAGGGATAGAGGTTCCCAGTCCGTACACAGACTTATCTGTTCATAAGTTTGTAGTTTGAAGGATTTTGTACACTTTGCCTTAACAGATGTGTTCGTTGCTGGCTTCATATGCTCCTTTCTGTACAGTGAAAGGCAGGAAAATGATTGCTGAAGGGTACAGCTTTCTGTTGTGATGGCATGTACTGACGATCCAAACAGTAATACTACTCTTGCCCTAGGAGCTGTCAGACCTTGCTGGAAACCTGTCAGTTTGTGCCATGATGTCTGAATGAGAGCAAAGGTCAGACTGTTCTTCCTAACCAGTATTTGAGTTACCCAGCATGACTTCCTAACCACTACTGTTTTGAGTGTTTTTATATTGTTTCATCCACCAAATACAGGGAAGCAGGCAGCAGGTGTACTCAGGCAACATCTGTACTACTTGTGTTCATAGGTTCATAGGTTCATACTAGGCTATCTGCCCTAGGGCATTTATAAGCCTAGCCATTGTGTGTTTGGCTTTCGCCACCCATTTTAAATTAATTTTGCTATGCCCTTTTTCGAGGTTAGTATACTGTGCCTCTGTCTAACAGTGACACAGAAGTGATACCCGGGGTAAACCTACAATCTCCCATCCACTCATCAAGATTCCTCTTGAAGAGAGTCAATGAGGGACTCTGCCTAACCTGGACTGGGATTTTATTCCAGAGTGAAGGGAGCCTCTGGGTTATGAATCTGTCCCTCTAGCATGTCCTATTTATTTCAGTGCTGAGGTTCAAGTCTCTCGAGCGTGGCTCGATGGGATTTGGATTTTCTGAGGTGCAGCATGTCCATTAATTCTGGGTTGGACATGGCTTTATATGTCAGGCACAGATCGCCTCTGAGCAGGTGGTATGCCACTGAGTAGAGCTGGAGTTTCTTTAACCGGGCAGCATATGCCATCTGTTTGAGCCCTATGATCCTCTTGGTGAGGTACTTTTGGGGTCTTTCCAGTTGCTGCAGGTGTCTGGTAAGGTACATCCCAAAGGGCATTGTACTCAATTATGGGCCTGATGAGGGATGAGTAAAGAGGAACGATGACCTCCCCTGATCTAGATGTGAATCCCTTCATGATTAGGTGGACTATATAAAATGTTTTTCTAACCACTTTGGCCACGTGGTTGTCAAATGAGAGATTGCTATCAACTTGGGTCCCCAGGTCCCTAATTACTTCTTCTGTACTTAATGGATTACCACCTATGTAGTAATTTGTGGGCACTTTGTTTTTGCCAAAGGGGATGACTATACTCTTTTTGGCATTTAGCTTGAGGCCATGGCTCTGGCACCAGTTGTCTGTTTCTATGAGGCCCTTTTGGAGGATGCTTGTGTCGGCTGGAGAGTCAATTATGGCGCCCAGTTTGCAGTCATCTGTGAACTTAGTCAGCCACAGTCCTTCCGTGTTGGCCTGTACCTCCGAGAAATATATACCGAACAAGAGAGGTCCCAGGACTGAGCCTTGGGGGATGCCACTTGTAACTGGTTTGGAGTCTGACATGGCTCCAGCAATTCTAACCATGTGGGTTCTGTCCTTGAGCCAGTTTGCAACCCACCTAGTGACATAGGGGTTTATATTTAAGCTGGTGAGCTTATCTATAATGCCCGAGTGGGGTATTGTATCGAAGGCTTTTGCGAGGTCCAGGTAGGCTGTGTGGACCACCTTCCCCTCGTCAATGGCCTTGGTGACTGTTTCAAAGAAATCAACCAGGTTTAAGAGGCAGGATCTGCCCTTAACAAAGCCGAACTGGGTAGGATCCAGTGTCTGTAGGTCCCCAATATCTTTATTTATGAGGTCCATGATGATCCTTTCCATAGCTTTGCAGACCAAGCTAGTCAGGCTTATGGGGCAATAGTTTCCAGGATCCGTTGAGGCACCACCTTTATGGAGAGGGACCACTGTTGCTGTACACCACTCTTTGGGTACATATCCTATAGTAAGGCTGAGATTGAACAGTAGTTTTATGTTTGGGTTTAGCTGTTCTTGGAGTTCATGTAGGACGCAGCCCGGGACACCATCTGGTCCCATTGATGCTGTGTTTTTTGCTTTGCTTTGAAGAGGGCAGCTCTTACCTGAGCATCTGAGATGTCAGGGGGGCAGCACTCTGCTGGGATAAATATTTGCCCTTTTGGTGGAGAAGGGGGGGGTTTGCGCTGAACCTGTCAGCTAGGATGTTGGCAATGTCTGTGGGTTTGGTGTATTTTTTGTCATTTTGGACTAATTCTGAGCATATCTGGGAATTCCCACCCAGGTTCCTAACATAACTAAAGAAAGCCTTTTCTCTCGAAGCTGACTTTAGACGATTTTATGAGTGCCCGTAGTTTTTTGCTAATACTGATCAGAGATGCCTTCCCTTTTTGGGATTTTGCTCTATCATGTAGTAGCTTCCTCCTTCTATTGTATAGTTTGTTTATGGCTGGGGTCCACCAGACAGGACGTCTGCCTTTGGAGGATTGGGTCTTGGTTTTATTTGGGATTGCATGATCCATGCATTCCTGAAGGTGTTCATAGAATGTGTTTATAAAGGATTCTGCGGTCTGGGCCATATTAAAATTGTTTGTTGTCTCATGTTGAAAACTTTTGTACTGGTACTTTTGTATTTATGTCTCAGCTATGTGAGAACTTTAAATCTCCCCCAAAAATGAGACATTGACTCAGTAGAACTACCCAGTTAAGAAAATTCAAAAGATTTTCAAATTATTAAATAGAATGGATTTATTTCTACTCTAAGAAGACTGTCCTTTACTTTAAGGAGTATTTCTCTTGGCCCCCATTTCTGTATGGTCATTTCTGTAACTGCCAATACCAGGTAGGATGTCTTTCTTTTAACCATGTGAGGTTTGATCCATGTCTCTGAGGTGAGATTATGATAGCTAAAAGCGGTATTACATCAACACTAATATTAGTTATCTGTTTTATGGTGTGACGATTCTGTGTTAACTTTAATCTGAAAAAGTATTTTATGCAAACATTTTAAGTTACAAAGACATTTAGCCAGAATATGTATTCAGGGGATTTCTGCTGCAGCATTATGTAGCACTCTCGAATGTAATTTGTACTGTGCATGACTTTCAAGGTGTATGCAAGTATCTGTCTGTACAATAGATAATTGTTGCATCTTATACTAATAAGGTGTAAAGTCACAAAAACCTTTGACCCAGCTCGGACATGTCTCTAGGCCTGTCTCACAGAAACACTAGTTTTTATCTGTCCATTTATATGATCATAGGAGGTTACTAGGATATCAATCCAGAGGTAATTTCAAGCCCAGTTGTTTCATCCCAATGTTATTTACTCTATTCAATATCCAGAATTGAATTTGTTAATGACTGCCCATGTCCAGGAGGGTTGTGGGTGCTATCCCTGGTGAGAATTTACGGTGCCACATCCACTTGTCGGGTTCCTGTTGAACACTAAAGGTGCTTTGCATATGACACTAAATACAGTGTTCCATAGCTGAGAGCCAGACACTGGTTGTCTTTATTGACTGCTTTGTCACTGAGCAGTTGAGTTTGAATTGCACTTGTGTAGAACAGGACATTAGTTTTCTTCTTGTTGCAGGATTGTGTTACACAGATGCATTCACACCACACCCTGACTGTGAATGATAATTATGAGCAGAGATATACCAAGTTTTTCATTAGTACAGCTGATTGTAAAACGGGAGTGGTACTGTGAATAATCACTTAACTAATTATTATTTTCTTTCTAACGCATGCAGGTCACACTCTTAGCAAATGCAGCCTGGCTTTCTTCAAGCCCAGGTTAGCATTAAGGCTTGCAGGAGTTTGATTTTTCAAGTAACAAAAATAATGTCAAGCATATAGTGTTCTGCAGAAAGAAATTGGTTGTAGAAACTGTTGACTGGTCATTTACATTCAAGTGATTTTTGAATTATATTTCAGTTGCCCACACAACATTTATTTTTTCAGTGAAAGAGCTGTCTGTCTCTACAATTCTTTATGCTTTGCTTTTTAGATGGCAGATAAGAAAAAGGAAGTTGTCATGATTTTGCATTAGGCAATGAAGCTTAAAACTGACAGCAGTTAGTGAAAATCATGCCATCATATCACTAACAGCTTTTGGAAGCGAGCAGGCTTGTTCGGTGTTCCACATGACTAAAAGAGGTGTGTTTAAGATGTGGTAAATTTGTTTTGCCCTGGATCAGGGTGTGTATCCTCTTCCTATCTCATGTTACAAAGTTGCAAAAAAAAGTGCTTAGCTGCAGATCACCTTGTAAATAAAGCTGGAAGGAAGCTGTCATGTTAAATTTGAAACTTCCGTAACAGTCAGCAGTCTCTGTATTTCTTTGGTGGAGTTACCTTCTCACCTTTCTTTGGAGCTAACTAAAACAATATTGCTTCATTGTTTATTAGAGTGAAGAGTATGACTTCATGCTCCCCTGATTACTGCTGACAAGGAATTTGCTTTTCATTCCACGAGAAATTGCTTTTAATGTTGTTGCATTCCCATTTGCTCTCAAATGTAACAAAAGAGTATGGAAGTGCGCTGACCTGTGAAGCGTGAAGATTCGTAGCTGAAGGCAGGCTGTTTGACAGAATAGAACTTTGGATACAGTCTTTTAATCTTAAACTGTGTTTTAGGCATTGTAGGATTCATACTCTCTGTGAGGAATGTGTCATAGACATGCAACTGTGTAAATTAGTAAAAAGTACATAAAGAAATCGTAGAGATGAGAGTATATGGCAACTGCATAACAAACACATTTCTGGACCATTTTGTGCTGCAGGCCCAGCGAGACAAGCTCCACATTACATAGTGTTTCACACTTTTCAGTTAATTAGCAAGAGCTAAAATAGACTTCATAACACTAAGCAACATACAGTTTAATAGTTGATGACCATGTTAAGTAAACAATATAGTATATACAGCATGCTAAAGTCACACACACTTAAACAACAAACAGCATTGTTTTATAGTTTCTGTATAAAGTGACACTGAAATTTTAGTACAGACAGCAGATGAAGCATATGCAAGTTTTATCCAACTAGTTATTCACTTGAGACATGTCACTAGATGAGAAAGTGTGAGAATTTTATTCTGTTTCCTTGACCTGGATTCATAAGGGGTAGGTAGACTTATTAATGGTTATAGTATAAGCACTGGATTGTTATGTTGATATGATTTAACTGGCATTTTAAAATATATATGGGAACTGATTAGACTAAGAAGGAGGTTTGTAATGGGGGTTTTACAAGTACGAGTCCATTTGTTTGACAGATATGAAGGAAGTTTAAAATAGATGAGATGTTTCTGATGTTTGTTGGGAGAAAATTCTACAGTTTAGTAATGCATGCAAAATATAGCCAGTCACCGTTATAACTTTTAGATTTTTGAGTAAACACAAAATGTTGGTTCAGTGAACTCAGTACTGTGTGGGGCAAGACTAAATTAATAACTGGCTGTAGCAGGGCAACAGTCTGGTTTATAGAGGATGTTGTGCCAATCATAATGTGAGTGTAGGCTAATAAATTATGTAGCTCCAGCCAGTTAAGGGACAGAAGTACAAGACAGTTATGTGTCTGGTTGATGTGGTCACTTCCAAACTTTGCAGCCTTATATGATTGCTTCAGTTTGGCTAGCTAAGAGGACTGTAGGTTCATCAAAAATAATGAGACATATAAGAGACTAGGGAACAGATAGGTCTAAGCTGTGACCTTATATGCACGGTCTGAAAACATTTGACTTTATAAAGAAGTCCTACTTTATGGTTGTTTTTTGATCAGTATATTGGATATGCTTATCAAATCTTAATGTTTTGTCAGTTATTATACCTAGTAGTTTGTGTTTTGTATTAGTTTAGTTCTAGTATTGTTGACTGATAATATTTTTAAGTTGCAGTAGTTTGATTGTTGGGTTGGTGGTGAAAGTACTATTAGCTTAGCAGGTTAGATTGCTGAAAACATTTTTCATCTTGGAGCTGTTTGACCGAAGATGCTGCACATGTTAGTGTTGTATTCATCCCTCTCAGGCATACCGAATTCCTCAGAATATACTGGTTTTTAGAGCAAAATAATGGGGTGCTATGAATTTCTGAGTCGCCCTTTCAATTTATTTTATTTACAATTTTAAAGTACGGCTGACATCATCAATGTGCAGAGGCGTGAAGCAGTGCCCGGCTTCCATCTGCAGATGTATACTGATTTTAACCTTTACTTCTGTGACACTACCAGCCCAGCTATGTGGAATTTTGTAAATAATCATGTCATTTGTGAATGTCAACATGATTCATATGCTTGTCTTACAAATGTAAGAAAACTATATGTTATGTGTATATTAAACTATGGGTGCAGAAATGTGTGTTGAACAGGGTTTGTATAGTACTGAGTTTCAAAGATATGTCCACAATGTACCCTACTGGAAAAGAATAGAAATGTATATAAACTACATACCTGTGCAAATGTATGTTTTAATAGTAGAATCTGGAACATACAGAGTTAATTTGCAAAACTACAAGAAAATAAGTTGGATTTATTTTACGATTGTGTCTGCTTCACTGAAAATGAGAGATAACACAATGTCTAGAGCTAGAGGTGTTTCTGTTGTCTTACAGAGAAGTAATTACTAGGTCTAAAATGTAAAAGTATTTAATTGCTTTACGACTTCCAGTTCTGAGCAAGCATCTGAGAGATGTGTATTTTTAACACAGAGATGTTAGTTTCTGTTAGCCTGGGAACTGAAGGCAGGTGACAAAGAGTGATGTCATCCAAGCTAACCCAGCAGTAATGTTTGATATTAATTTAAGAACTCTCTGAGTGAGACTTGGCATTTTGTATTTTGTCTTGGACGTAGCAAGAACATCCACTCATCATCTGCATTTGCCTTGCTAATAGTAAGTAACTAGGGTACAGTGATTTCATTTAGATATAGTTAGAAAAATAGTAAAGATTAGTGTAGATGTTTTCTGTATTTATTTGAGACTGTCCTGCAATGTTGTTTTAAAATATTTCCTCTGATTCTGAACTCTGAAGTAACTGTGTTTGTTTTTTGAGTATTGTCTTGTTCTTTAATTATTTATTATTAAATATATTTAAATCTCTCTTTGTGGCTGATATTTGTGAGACATATTTAAGCTCTTAGCATACTTGTATATGTATTTGGTGACACTGTACAGGCCACGCCTAATAGCCTGGTGCTTGGTCAAAAACTACCATTTGGATAATAGTAATATTACACAGCAGGATTGGTCACCTTTTGTAAGGGCCTTATAGTAGCTGATAAGCAGGGGTTGGTGGCAGTGATAATTACCTTATAGTCCGGGCAGATGGAGGCATAGCTAGAAAACCTGTGCCAGCCTTCCCCAGGTGTGTCTGTGTGTGTGTGTTTGTATATAAATCAACTGTCAGTGTGTGTCAGTTACTTGGGCAGGGACATGAAATGAAAACTCAGGTGGAGGCCGACTGGCACTCGTGCAAACTGCTTCTGCTTCGGGATGCTTTTATACCCCTGATGACTTGATGTCAGCCCTGGAGAAACAGCAACTGACACAGAAATACTAAGCCTCTGGTATTCGGGCCAACTGAGGGCTATCCCTTGCAGGATAACCCAAGTGTGATGACTGTAACAGTGAATACACTCGAACATCTACATTTATGATAAGTGTACACAACTGTACTTTTCCTGACCCCCTTACTCCATGGTAAAGCTGTAGCTGTTCTTTCTAAACTGTCTGATGTTGATTGTTTAAATTATGATATTGTACAAAACTGTTTGCTAGGATGTTTTAAGTTAACACCTGAAGCTTATAGGAAAAAGTTTTGTGAGCATAGATGCAAGGCAGATGAAAGTGTTGTGTAAATATATTGCTGAACTAAACACTAATTTTCATAGGTGAGTGAGTGGATGTCAAGTCACCAGGTAGATAGTAATCTCTCCTTTAACAATCATATTGCCAAAGTAGTTAGGAAATCCTTATATGTAGCCCATCTAATTACTAAAGGGTTCACATCTAGAAATGAAGAGGTTGTAGTGCCCCTCTACCCATCACTCATCAGACCCATCATAGAGTACAATTGGGATGTACCTCACAAGACACTTCCAACAGCTGGAAAGACCACAAAAGTACCTCACCAAGAGGATTACTGGCCTCAAACATATGTCCTATGCAGCCCAACTGGAAAAACTCCGGCTGTACTCAGTGGTATATTGCTTACTCAGAGATGATCTCTGCCTGACTTACAAAGCCATGTCCAACTCAAAATTGATGGACATCTTCACCTAAAGAAATCCATGTCACTGTGAGCCACTCACTCTAGTGAGCTAAACCTTGCCACAACAATAAATAGAACATGCTGGAGGGATAGACTCCTGTCACAGAGACTACCCATGCTTTGGAACAAAATTCCTAACTACATTAGGCAGAGCCCCTCACTAATACTCTTCAAGAGAAACCTTGATGAGTGGATGGGTAACAGAAAATACACCCCTGGGATCACTTCATTGGCTCTTTTTGATAGAAGCTCAGTTAATTAATCAATGGGGCAGTAAAAGCTGACACACTGTGGCTAGGCTTATAAATGCCCTCGGGCAGATCGCCTAGTACCTACCTATGAACCACATTTGAAGGGCTGGCAGACCTTTTGGTGAGGGAACAAGTCCTTAGCATTTTGCCTGAGGACATGCAAATCTGGTTAGCTGATAGACAATGCACTACTGCAGATGAGTTGGGGAAGAAGAGAGACCTATACGTAGTAAGCAGGGCATTACTGCACAAGAAAGGGACACCCAGTGCTGCTCATGTGCCTAAGGGAAGCCATGGTGGGCAGCCCAGACTAACCCAACAGAGTCCGCCAGTAGTAGGGAAAGCCACTAGTCCAGGACCAAGGTTTAAATGTTTTAAATGAAACCAGTGGGGCTATGTAGCATATAGATGTAAGCTGAGGCAAGGTGGAGCACAAAAGGTAGGTGAGCCAGTAAGTGGGGAATGACAAAATGCTAACAGTAAATTGTCTCGAGACAACAAAGGCACCAAACTACTACAGGAGGTCATATCCTGTCTCAGTGAATGGGAAAGAGGGCATTGCTAAGGGCGACACAGCCTCTGACCTAACCATTGTGAAGCCTGCAATGGTTACAGAGGAGCACTACTTGCTATTCCAGTCAGAGCTTTAGGAGGGAACCCATTCTAAATACCTTTGGCTAGGGTTCACCTTGACTGGGTGGGAGGAAAAGGGAGCCAGCAAGTAGGTGTGTCTGAGGATATCCCTGCAGATGTCCTGATAGGGAATGATTTTGATAATGCAGTACCATGTGTGCATGCAGTTACACGCAGTCAGGCTTGGAGACAAGCATGTGGGTTTGGTAGCCTGGGGGAGACCCAGACAGACTGCACACTTGCAGCCAGGACTGGTGAGATGGTTACTTCAGGGAGGGAGCTACCCTGTAGCACTGCAGTGTGACTGAAGGTGAGCCACATCTGCTTGTGGGTACTGATGTTCCCTTGGACAGAGTGGCTGCAAGGGCAGAGGTGAGTAGTAGTAGTACCCAGGCTGACAGTAAGGCACCGCTGTCAGAGGATACTAGACTTCCTGTGGAAGTGGAGCTGGGAAGGGTTACAAAGAGAGAGTTGAGACAGGCTCAGCTCTCAGACCCTACATTACAAGTCCTGAGGGAGGTAACTAGTGAGACACCTGATTCTCAAGGGACGGTGGAATCTGTATACTGAGACAAAGGGTTACTGTATGGAGAGTGGACCCCTGTGGGAGGGCTAGAGGGTGAGAGAATACAGCAGTTGGTAGTGCCTGGAGCCTACCATCTGGCACTTCTAGCCATATCCCATGATATTCCCTTTGCAGGTCATATGGGCATAAAACCTACGAAGAGACGTCTTATGTAGATCTTCTATTGGCCTGAGATTTCCAGAGATGTAACATGGCAGAAGACAAGGTGAAAGCTACTTTGATGCCTTTGCCTGTGATTGAGGTGCCATTTCTGAGGGTAGCTATGGATATTGTGGGACCTCTGAGTACCCCAAGTTCTACAGGGAAAAAGTATATTCTAGTAGTAGTAGATTAAGTTACCAGATACCGTGAGGCAGTGGCTCTGCCCTCCGCGGAGGCAGAAAAGGTGGCAAATGCTTTGTTAGAGAATTTCAGTAGAGTAGGTTTCCCAAAAGAAATACTGACTGACAGAGGTGCCAATTTCATGTTAGAGCTGATGGTTTGTCTGTGGAAGTTCGGTGGGTTGAAGCACCTAAAGACCACGCCTACCATCCCTTGTCTAATGGACTTGTTGAGAGGTTAAACTGTACAGTCAAGTCCATGCTAAGGGCATTTGCAGATCAGTTTAAGAGGGAGTGGGACAAATATTTGCCCCATCTGTTGTTTGCTTAAAGAGAGGTGCCCCCAGGAATCCACAGGATTTTCACCCTTTGAGTTGCTGTATGGGCATAGGGTGAGGGGACCTCTGGATTTGATTCAAGATGAGTGAGAGAGTAAGTGTGAATCCCACAAGGAGTCTGTTGTGGCATATGTCCTAAACCTCAGGACAAATGTCAGGGAACTTATGGGCTTGGCCCAGGAGAATGTGGCAGAAGCCCAACAGCAGAAAAAGATCTGGTATGACAGGAATGCTCAAGGTAGAGAGTATGCTGTAGGGCAGCAGGTAATAGTTCTCATTCTTGTCAGACACAACAAGCTGCAGGCAGCCTGGGAGTTGACCCTACAAGGTGGTAAGGAAGGTCAGTGAAGTTAACTACATGGTAGAACTGCTAGGCAGGAGGCAGGGGCACAAATTGTACCATGTTAACATGGTGAAACCTTACCATGATAGGGAGGCCCTGTTGCTGAGTATTTGCAGTGGATGGCAGGAGGAGTCTGAGGGAGATCTGGTGACTGATCTCCTCAGTGAGGCTCGGACTGACATCTCAGTGGAAGGGGTAGCAATGTTCCAGCAGCTATCCCCTACCCAGGAGTGAGAAATCAGAGCAGTGTTACAGGAGTTTGGGGCCATGTTCAATGGGAAACCAGGATGCACCCACCTGGTGCAGCACCATGTGGATACAGGACCTCAAAGGCCTATTAAGCAGGCCTCTTATAGGGTGTCTGAGAGAGTCAAACAGGCTGTGAGAGAGGAGATACAGGAAATGTTGGAACTAGGGGTAATTCAGGAGTCCAGCAGTCTATGGGCCTCCCCGGTGGTGCTGGTAGCAAAGATGGATGGTAGCACTAGGTTCTGTGTGGACTACAGGAAGTTAAATGTCACACAGAGTCAAATGCTTACCCCATGCCTAGGACAGATGAGGCCCTAGAGTAGCTGGGTGGGGCTAAGTATCTTACCAAGGGTTACTGGCAGGTACCCTTGACTCCCAGTGCTAGAGAGAGGTCAGCCTTTGTGACTCCTTTTTGGCTTGTATGAGTTCACAAAGATGCGCTTTGGGATGAAAAATGCCCCGGTGACTTTCCAGAGGCTGGTAGATCATATCTTAGCAGGAGCAGTAGATTTTGCCCTTGCTTACCTAGATAATATTGCCATCTACAGCCATTCCTGGCAAGAGCACCTTAAGCATGTCAGGGAGGTGCTCAGCAGACTACAGAGGGCAGGGTTGACCATTAAGCCCAGCAAATGTCAGGTGGGTATGGCAGAGGTCTCCTACCTGGGGCATAGAGTGGGGAGTGGTAAGATCAGGCCAGTACCTGCCAAAGTGGAAGCCATTCAGGGATGGCCTGTCCCTGTTACGAAAAAGCAGGTGAGGGCATTGTTTGGGATAGCAGGGTACTACAGAAAGTTTGGCAACAGTTATAGTACCATAGCTGCTCCCCTCACAGACCTGACAAGGAAAAAAAGGCCAGGTAAGGTAGTGTGGACCCTAGCAGCTGAGCAGGCATTCCAGAAGCTTAAAGGAGCTTTGGGAGGACCCCCTGTGCTAGCCAGTCTAGATTACAGCAAAGAATTTGTTCTGCAGGTGGGTGTCACAACTTCATCATTATTTTAAATCGCACTTCTGTTTAAAATATATTTTTTCAAATGTCAGAAAATTGGATTTTAAAAATAAAAAAAAAAATCACTCTGTTGCCACAGCCTAATCATTATTTTCTTAAACATTGATTCACGTGTTTTGCCTTCCTCCTTTCAATGTTTATTACTTGCCGTGGCTCATTGAGAATTCAGTACCATTACTACCACAATATGCATTTCAGATACCAGAAATATTTCACTCAAGTTGCAGTACTCCACCTTTGCAATATCCAAACCCCCAACTGCTATAACTTCTGGCTTCTCATCTATCAGCATTATGAATTCAACAAGTTGGGATGACTGTAATAGCTATCCCAACATTGGTGAATACACATTTTCTAATCATAGGATCATAAGAAGTTACTAGGTAAATGGTCCTACATCCCTTACAAGCTTAGCCAAGTTCTTACCCTTATTTCCATGATCAGCACCTATTGCCCCTGTCCAAGAGTGATTATATGGTCACCCATCCAGTCGTCTGGATTGTGTTTGATGAGGGCCAAAGAGGTACTCTGTTTGCATGAAGTGGGAGTCTGTTCTAATGGTGTGGTAACCTCTGGGAGACAAATTTGTCCCTCCAGCAGGTTTTATTAATGTCACATACCAGGTTAAGGTAAATAATGATTCAGAACACTTTCAGATACAAACTACGAAACTTCAGAAAGTTAGAATATTGCACTTTAAATGAAAGACTGTAAAGAGAACATTCAGTTTTCAGCGCTATATTTTCCCCTCTTACTTTAATTTTATAAAACTAAAATAATTGGATGTCATTTCCGACATTATGTCTTCCTTTAGAAACAGCTGCCTGATTATGTTCCAACCATCCTACCTCCAAAACAGAATGACTACTGGAACATTACTACTAGAAGAGTTAAGAAATATAATCTCAAAGCAATCATGTTACTTAAGAAGATGCTGTCTCCATTTGCTTTTTTTTTTAATCTGATTAGTCCATATTCAACAAAACATAAGAGCAGAATTGTTTGTATTAGATGTAAGCCTTAAATACACAAACCAAATTCTCATACCAATACTTTATCAATTTGCCCTGTTACAGCACCGTACTATGAAAATACCACTTCTGCCACAACTCACTGTCCCTGAATTAAACATTGTTAATAAAGATGCTACAGATTCTGTACACTGTTTTATTTATTTTATCTTAACATCTTTGAACTTTACACTTATTTTAGTTGCTTCCTACATAAAACGTACCCACTCGAGAGTACGCAACAAACCATGTGACTGTTTTATAACTCGAAACGAACCAGAAACCACGAGCTACAGAAACAGAAATACTAAAGTAAGAAAATGGCACAGATCAGATGCTAATACAATTATTATTATTTATAGAGCACATCTGTA
Source organism: Protopterus annectens (assembly GCF_019279795.1). Lineage (NCBI taxonomy): Eukaryota > Metazoa > Chordata > Ceratodontiformes > Protopteridae > Protopterus > Protopterus annectens. The sequence continues at coordinate 532,572,389 of NC_056729.1, read as the reverse complement.
AAAATTAAAATATTATTTAACCTTGTCCACCACATCCATATGTGCGGCACTTGTAGAACTACGTATATATGTATATAAGGTTTCTGTTTTAGTCTCTAGTAAAACAATGAAGAGAAATGCTCTTCATAAACATTCAACAACTTTTCCATGCCAACAGACTCAGCACCTCGCACTAGGTGATGGGAGACGATTGGTTGGATGAAAGATCTTGAATGAAGGTGTGTTTCTGTTGGTAAGTTCATGCTATGAAGGGTTTGCACCTATTCTTACTAACTGCGGTTTGTAAAAATCTGAAGTGCGTTGCTGTGGATCACGCTTCTTCAACACTTGTTAAGAAAATCATTTTGGGTATTAAGTGCTGAAAATCTCACTGTGAATGAAATGTGCAGTTGTTAAGCTGACAATCAGAACTATGAAAAATCAGATGGTGATGGAATTGTTTGTCATTACTATGTGAAATAGGGAATTTTTACCTTTTTGAGGTTAGGGTGTGTCAATTCTTTTAACATTTTTCAGCAAGCCTATGTCAATTGGAGATTCATTGCTGTCATTTTTAAGAGGGGAGCAAAGTTAGTGTTAAAAGATGTTTTTATAAAGTTTGGAACTAGCTTTTTTTGGAAGGGAGAGGAATTTATGCTTTTGCAAGGTAGACATTGCTGTGTTTTTCTAGGATAGCAATCAGGATTAACTAGTTGGGATCATGGGTAGTAATGTTTTATGAATGACTGGGCGGAGTTTTTTGATTGGTTCATTTAAACAGGAACATGGTTCTAGAACCTCTTCTTTTACCAGACTGTGAAATGAACATCTATGTTTACCCTGGGAAGAAATTTTCCAAATCAGGTTTGCTGACTTTCAGCCATGATTCCATGATTCAGTAGATGCAGCTCTAAAGGAAGATGGGATAGTTTGATAGGGTGAGGCCTGGGTGTGGTTCAATATTGCTGGCTATTAAAAGCAGTAACATTTTCCTATGCTGTCTTTTCATGACCCAGAAATCTTTAATAGGTTCATAGGTTCACACTAGGCTATCTGCCCAAGGGCATTTATAAGCCTAGCCCATAGTTATGTGGCTTTCGCCACCCCTTTAGTTTGAATAAAAACTATGCCTATCATTTTGCTGTGCCTCTGTCAAGCAGTGACACTGAAGTAATCCCTGGGGTATATCTGCAATCTCCCATCCATTGGTCAAGATTCCTCTTGAACAAGGCCAGAGAGGTGCTCTGCCTCACATGTACCGGGATTTTGTTCCACAGCATAGGGAGTCTCTGGGTGATGAATCTGTCCCTCCAGCACGTTCTATTTATAACCGTGTCAAGGTTTAAGTCTCCCACCCTTGTGGTTCTGAGGGATCTAGATTTTTGAGGTGAAGCATATTCATCAAATCTGGGTTTGACATGGCCTTATATGTCAGGCACAGGTCACCTCTGAGCAAGCGGTATGAGACTGAATAGAGCTGGAGTTCTTTCAGTCAGGCAGCATAAGACATATTTTTGAGACCCTTTATCCTTTTGGTGAGGAACTTTTGGGGCCTTTCAAGCTGCAGCAGGTGTCTGGTCAGATACATTACGAGCGTATTGTACTCAATCATAGGTCTAATGAGTGATGAGTACAGGGGGATGACCTCCCTTGATCTAGATGTGAATCCCTTCATGATCAGGTGGGTGATATAGAAGGTTTTCCTAACTACTTTAGCAACATGAGTGTCAAACGAAAGGCTACTGTCAACCTGGGTCCCCAGATCTCTGATGACTTTTTCTGTGCTCAGTGGATTGCCACCTATATGGTAGCTAGGGGTAACCTTGTTTTTCGAAGGGTATGACTATGCATTTTTGGCGTTTAACTTCAGGCCATGGCTCTGGCACCAGTTATCCGCTTCTGTGAGGCCCTTCTGGAGGATATCTGTGTCAGATGTGTTTTCGACTATGGCCCAGTTTGCAGTCATCTGCAAACTTTGTCAGCCATAACCCTCCTGTGTTTGCTTGTACTTCAGAAAAGTAGATGCCGAACAAGAGTGGACCCAGGACTGAGCCCTGTGGGACACCACTTGTGACAGGCTTTGAGTCTGACATGGCTCCAGCAACTCTGACCCTGTGGGTTCTGTCACTTAGCCAGTTTGCAACCCATCTTGTGATGTATGGGTTTACATTCAAGCTGATGAGTTTTTCGATGATACCTGATTGGGGTATTGTGTCGAAGGCCTTTGTCAGGTCGAGGTAGGCTGTATGGACTGCCTTTCTCTCATCAATGGCCTTGGTGACTGTCTCGAAAAAGTCAACCAAGTTTAAGAGGCAGGATCTGCCTTTGACAAAGCCATAAAATTAGAATTAAGCTGTAATGCCCAATAAAATAATTTCATAAATAAAAGTACTATGAGATTTTAATCTGAACCAACATGATGTGTCCTGATGAGTTTGCACCGTACACAAGAAATTTGGATAAAGTCTTAAGTAATGGGGGGGGGGCCCAAAAATAGGGGCAGATTTAAAATATTATTCTTTTTTTGTTAGAATATCAGGTTACTTACAGTTAATTTTAATTTTATACAAGTTCAACTCTGATACAAGCTCAAATGTTAATATAAACAAAACGCTATTGTTCTGGTTATATTTTGTGTTTTTTATTTTGTCTGGTCTTCAATTTGCATTTGAATGTTGGTATACCACGTTTCCTTTGGGGTGGGTGGGGTTACATAATTCTGTAGGCAAGTTTTGTGTTAATCAGCGTCCAGATTTTTGGCCAGTTGTACCTACTTTTCATGGGCTTTTGGCCAGATTTTTGAAGTTTCCAGGTTGAGAGGTATGGTTGAATTGTCTGCGTATTGGATCATGTTTGCTGGGAGAGAGACTGCATTTGTTTATAAAGATATTAGAGATATTTGTGGCAGACCTGATGCTTACTGAGGAGCTAACAGCTCATCTGCCCAGCAGCAATACTATGTTTGGTGGATAAAGCCCTTTTAAACCAGTTGACTGTATTGTTTGTGAGGTGCAGTTTGTTGAATTTAGATGATAATACAGATGGTTGTGAAACTGTATCATATGTTTTGAGAATAGGTCTAGAAATAGGGATGCATCCATTCATACCTCTCAACATCTTAGTACAAAAAATCTGGAAAAAGCCAAAAATAATGGGGGCACAAAGGCCCCGAAATAGGGACATATTTTAAATATTGCTCTTATAAACATAGTTGCTAGAATAACACGTTTTAACAGGTTTTGTTTTAGCATGCATTTTCTGAAGGATATGAAGCATGAAATGTCATTGTTTAGTGACTTCTATACCCAGTGGTTTGTCAGAATCCCCCAATTTTATGAGGAATAGACCATAGGTTCATATGTAGGTGCTAGGCTATTTGGCCCTAGGGCCTATATAAGCCTCGCCGAACAGTATTCTGGCTTTTGCCACCCAAGAAAATTATTTTCCTGTGCCCTTGTCAAGCAGAGCCACAGAAGTGATCCCCAGGGTGAATTTCCTATCTCCCATCCAGTCATCAAGTTTTTTCTTGAAGAGTCCTAATGAGGAGCTTTGTTTGATATAGATAGGTAGTTTGTTCCATAGTATGGGAAGTCTCTGGGACAGGAATCTGTCCCTCCAGCATGTTCTGTTTATTGTGGTGACAAGGTTTAGGTCCCTAGAGTGTGTAGCTTGGAGGGATTGGGATTTTTTAAGTGGAGCATATCCAGCAGCTCTGGGTTTGACATAACTTTGTATGTTAGGCAGAGATTACCTCTGAGTAGGCGATATGCAACTAGAGTAAAGCTGGAGTTTTTTGAGATGGTCTGCATAGGGAATTTGTTTGAGGCTGGTAATCCTCTTTGTGAGGTATTTCTGCAGCCTTTCCAATTGTTGTAGATATCTTGTAAGGTACATACCAAAAAGGGTGTTGTACTTGGGTCTAATGAGTGACGAGTAGAGGGGAACAATGACCTCTTTTTTCCTGGATGAAAAACCTTTTGTAATGAGGTGTGCTAAATAGAAGGATTTCCTGACTACTGTGGTGATGTGTTTATCAAAGGAGAGACTACTGGCCACCTGTGTCCCAAGGTCTCCTATCACACTTTCAGTGTTAAGTAGACTACGCCTATGTGGTAGTTCATGGGTACAGAGTTTTTACCAAAATGGATGACAATGCACTTTTTAGCATTGAGCTTGAGACCATGGCTTTGACACCAGGCATCTGTCTCAGTGAGGCCCTTTTGTAGCATGTCTAGATCGTTAGGAGTTTTGATTATGGCTCCTAGTTTGCAGTCATCTGTGACCTTTGTTAGCCAAAGACCTTCTGTGTTAGCCTGTACTTCAGAGAAGTAGATACCAAACAGGAGAAGACCTAGAACTGAACCCTGTGGTACTCCACTTGTCACTGGTCCGAAGTTGGATTTAGAGTCTGCTACTTTCACAGTGTGGGTTCTGTCAGTGAGCCAGTTGGCAACCCATCTTGTGGCATAGGGATTTATACCTAGTTTAGTGAGTTTATCTATAATTCCAGAGTGGGGGATGGTGTCGAAAGCCTTGGCAAGATCTAGGTAGGCTGTGTGAACCACCTTACCATCATCTACGGCTTTGGTGACCACCTCAAAGAAGTCTGTCAGGTTTAGGAGACATGATCTGCCTTTTACAAACCCGAGCTGGGTAGGGTCCAGAGTTTGGAGGTTACCAATGTCATTGTTTATAAGTTCACGTTTCATAGCCTTGCAGATCAGGCTCATCAGGCTAATGAGGTGGTAGTTCCCGGGGGGCCGTGGTAGCTCCCCCTTTGTGGAGTGGGATAACCGTTGCTGTGCGCAAAGCCTCAGGTGAGGCTATGATTGAACATGGTACATAGGTGGGGTGCCAGTTCGTTCTATAGTTCATGTAAACCACAGCCTGGGATGTTGTCAGGTCCCATGGATGCTGTGTTCTTGGCTTTGGAGAGTGTGTTTTTTACCTGTGCAGCCGTGATTACAGGAACTTTGCATTCTTCCAGTATAGAGATGGGCCCTTTAGGGGATGAGAGAGGTGTAAAGTTAGCACTGAACCTATCTGTCAGGATGTTGGCAGTATCAGTTGGTTCTGTATATTTAGTCCAAAAGAGAGAGACCAGCACTCAATGGCAGCAGATAAAAGTGAATTTATTAAGGTTGTAAAAACAACCTACTAATAATACACAAACCGGTTTCGGCTGTAAAAGCCTTTTTCAATGTGACTTAACAATCAGATTTAGTTTCAGAAACCATGATGCATCCTGATTCTTATTTTATACACACTATTTAAAGTGGTATAGCCCATTTTCATTTTATTGTCCATAATACCGACACATCTAAATGTGTTATTAAATTGTCATATTAAATAAACATAAGGAACATCTTAAACATGTAGATTCACCACATTTACATGCTTATTCAACTAATAGTATTCTAAAAGTGTTTTAAAGCTTGCATTTGTGGGGATTTTAATTTTGATACATAAATCAACAAAATAAAAGAAAATGAAATGCCCACAGTAGTGAAATCTAATTATAACCACTCAAATAATAATACTAATACAACTTTTTACAAACACCCCAGTAATAATAATTATGAATAAGGGATGTACCACAATAATACGCATATAATTGATTGCTTGCTAAAAGCATACTATTGTTAATCTTGTATTTTATATTGAGGGTTATAATGTTCCTTATGAATGACTTTTAGACCAAAATTTTTAGATGTACCTATTATCAAAGGAATTATAATCTTTTAAGCGCATTTTATTGTTATTAAATGTAGACCAAATAACTTAATGTCTAGAGTTATAATAATAGACTGCCTGGTAATATTAATTTATTTTCTTAGTTTTCCTTTAAGTACCTGGAAGTTATCCTTCATGTACATGGTATTCATTAAGTCCAGGTTTGAAAAGAGCCCCAAGTGTGGTGATCCACCTTTGTTCCATATTATTTAGTTTGGTGTGCCACCCCATCTTGAAATTTCTGTGTGATTGTATTCTATCAATAATAATGAACTTGAATGAAGCTGCTGTATGTTGTTTAGTATAGTTTTTTAAAAATTAGTAAAAATTTGTAAAACATTTTTAATAATTAATTAATTAGTTAATTGAACAATTATGAGTGTATATAAATGTTGTTGTAATTTGTTGTGTCATTTCCTTTGAAGAAGGCAAGCATTGGGCTTGTCGAAAAGCGCTTTGGTCACTTGCTAGTAAAGATTGATTTTATACTTAAAGGTCGCTGTTTTACGTTTGTTCCTTATTTATTTATTATTAGTTTGTTTGCCGTTCTGTTTTATGTTGTTTAGTATGTTTATATAAGGCATTGGTTACTCGCCTATTTCTGATGGAACTGAGGTGTTCGCTAATTCTAATTCTAATTGGCCTCGAGGTCTGCCCTACATAAAAAGCTGAACAAGAGCAATGAGCCAAATATACCACCCAATCTGAACTGCAGTTGCCAAAAGTAGTTATATTGAAAATCTTAGGTGTATTTTTGCTACTAAATTCTTTAGTTTTCCAAATGTATTGGCATAAACTGCAGTGTCCACAGGGGTAACAACCAACTAACGTATCCCCAAACAATGTGGTTTGATGTTTAATACCTGGAGTGTACCTTTTATAATGTGCAAAATTGGACTGAATTGTCCGTCCTCTGTGATAGGAAAAAGAACAGGTGTCAGGAAGAATATCCCGAAGAAATGAATTGGACTGTAATGTGTTCCAATGTTTATTAACAATTTGTCTGAACCATTTGGTATTGTTGCCATACGTTGTAACCAGTCTGATTGGTTGCTTATCCTGCTTAGCCCCTTCTATGGATCTGTTATATTGAAGCAAATCTTCTCTACTTTTTGTGTCAATTTGTGCAACTGTTTTATTTAACCGATTTATATTATACCCTCTGTCCACAAATCTAGTAGTTAGTTCAGCTGTGCGTATGGAATATTCGGTTGAAGTGGAACAAATCCTTTTAAGGCGCATATATTGTGATTTAGGAATGTTGGTAATAATGTGGCGGGGATGGGAACTTGTTGCATGAAGAATCGTGTTATACTGTGGAAACTTCCTGTGTATAGTTGTCGCTAAGGTATGGTCCTCTAATCTGTTAACTGACACATCCAAAAACACAATTTCTTTATATCCAATATTGATCGTTAATTCTATATCAAATGGGTTCTTGTTAAGATATTCCACAAACTTGGTTAATACATGCTTACTGCCCCGCCACACCAACCAACAATCGTCTAAATACCTCCGCCATATGTCCATATATTCCATATAGATGTTCCGCTGGGTATCATATATGAAGTATAATTCAAAGTATCCCATAAAGAGATCGGCATAGATTGGAGCAAAGGGCACCCCCATGGCTGTCCCCTTAATTTGCCAATAGGGGATCCCTTCAAAATAAAAGATGTTTTTTTGTAAAACAAACTCAGTTAGTTGGATAAGAAAATTATTAAATCCTGTTGTATATAATTTTGATTCCTTTAACCAATATGTCACCGCCAAAATGCCAGCTTTATGTGGGATACTGGTATATAATGATGTTACATCTAAGGTGCACAAAAGCCAGTCTTCCTCCAATTGGGAATCTTCAATAATATTCAGGAATTGTGTCGTGTCCTGGATACGCGATCTAACCATGGGCAATAATGGTTTAAGATACTCAGTCAAGAAAGCAGATAAAGGCTCAGTTAAAGACCCACGCCCTGACACTATTGGTCTACCTGGAGGGTTATTTAGATCTTTATGTGTCTTAGGTATTAAATAAAGATATGGGGCATTGGTTCTGGGACCTTAAGTTGGTTAGCCACTTGTAAAGTAATGATTTCTTCTTCCACAGCTAAATCTAAGAATGAATCTATTTCTAATTTGAAATTAGAAGTTGGATCCACTATCATCCTAATATAAAATTGAGTTTGAGATAGCTGTTTCATGGCTTCTGCCTTATATTTAACATAGTCCATAACAACAATGCCCCCACCTTTATCTGCATTGGTAATCACAATATTTTTGTTTTGTTGTAATTGCCTGAGCGCTTCACGTTCTTGTTGATTAAGATTGCTTCGAATGCTATCCGTGTTCTTAGAAAAATGTAAATCCCTCAAGACACATTCCTTGAATGTGGACACATATTTGTCCATTGGTGGCATAAATGAAGATTTTCCAAATTTAAAGCCAATAGATCTTTGATAGTTAGTTGTATCTGAAAAAAATAACTTTAAATTTAAAGTTCTGCAAAAATTATTGATATCCTCTACCAATGAATGTTCAGACACTGATGCTGTGGGTACAAAATTCAGTCCTTTATTTAACACATTGTATTGGAATTCTGTTAATGTAACTGATGAAATGTTCACTACATTCTTTATTGTGTCATTATTTGTTTCAGAAGCGTCTGTAAGCTGGTTGTAACCATTTCTGTACCCATGCTTGTGCTTCCTGCCTGCTCTACGTTTCTTACTCCTAAAGGGAGGGACTGCTTTCTTTTTGCCACTGGGGACGCCTGGTTGGAGGAAGCAGCACCTTCCGTAGTGGATGAATAATCATCATCCGTAGTAACCTGATTTCTGTTTTCTTGTTTTTTTAGAATAGGTCTGGGTCGTTTCCTACCCCTGGGAGGTCTGTATGTGCCCTCATTAAATCTCACATTCTTAGTGGTGACAAAGGGTATACCTTGTTCATAATCCCCTAAGTCCCGATTAAATTTGTGTAATTTTCTTTTCTTAAGATCTGTTTCTATATTATCCAATTCCTTGGATAATTGTGTTAACTGATCTTGATAATGGCTAGTATCAGAGAAAGTTTCCACCTCAGAACAAGTTGTTTGTAATTCCTGAGTAAGGATCTCAATGTTTCTTTCATAATACTTAGTAAGACATTCCACAAATAACATTGATGCTTGATGTTGTGCCAAAGCTCAATCTTGCCTTAGTTCTTTATCAATGTTTGAAACCAAAGGTTGTAACTTAATACGGAGTTCCCTTGGTGTTATGTCCTTAATTTTGTATGCTTTAAATGACTTCAAATGCCATATATTCGTTCTAAAGGCTTTCATTTGTCGTTGTAACTTTGAAAAAACATGTGTGCATTTATCTTTAGAAATACCACTACTATCAGTCACAGGGGCATGCCCCATATTCAGTCCAAAAACTTCTAGATTATCTTTGTCTGCAGACAGACCTTTTAGAATATCATTTAAATCCATGTTTTGCATTATAATCTCTGATTTACTAAAAAGATAATATGTGTATTAATGTACTTGCAAATTTTCTCAAATGTAATCCAATTATTGTTATTTATAAATATATATGTTTATTGTTATTAACCCAGACCAGAATATTTTGTAAATTTTGTAAAATATACATAGAAATTAAGCTCAAAACCAAACGCCATATAAAAAGAGTTTTGGTTTTAGTGCCCTTACAATAAGTGGAGTTGGATCATGTTGTGCTTGATGTATTTAATCCATCTGAACATCCACCGTAAGGTTATATTTCACCAAATTTTCTTAATTTTATTAAGTTGTGGAACCCAATACCCTTACAATCAGTGGAGCAACTCAAAATGATTATCACAACAACAACTTAATGCAAGTGCCACCGTAAGGGTATTTCTATGCCTTCATGTTGTACCAAGCTCATACCGAGGTTAACCCTTTCACTCAATCTAAATTATCTGGTCGGTTTAAGAACAAAATCCATAATGTGATTTAATCAAAATTTAAGTTATTAAACATGGACTAGGTTTCCCCCTTATTTCCGTAATGACCTTATTTATTATTGATTAGATTTGTTGTGAAAACCTCTAAACTTAATCCACTATGAACCACCATCATTACCAAACACAAGAACTATATATTTAGTATTTATAGCATACAAAATAAATCAACCTAAATTTCAAAGACTGTCAGATGTTAACTGCTTGTTATGAAGTAAGGCAAGATTTAGCAAGGAAATGTTAGGCCTTTGGTTAACTAATCCCCGTAATATGAATGGAAAGTTTCAGTATATGTAAAAATATATACTTCCTTAACCAAATATTTATGAGACAAAATGCTACTTGTACAAAGCTTGTTGTGAGGAAGAAAACAATCCTAAATCATAGGATAATATCCCTTATTAGTATGTGTGAAACATTCATGGGATGTAACCAACACAGTGCGTATATCCACTTTAAGTTGTCTGAACCAGACTTTAATTATTGTAATAATGGTTACCGACTGATTATTGTTCTGCCACAACCCCTTTTTCTGAATCAGAAAATTAACTGACTGTTGTTATATAGGTTATCCTACAGGCCTGATTAAATGATATTGATATAATTCTATTTGTCGTTTTACAAAAGTTTCACATTAACGACAAATGATGTTTGATTGTGCCCGTGAACTTAAATAATCAAGGGTTGAATGCAGAATTGTAACTCTCACTCTAATTAAATGCCACCACCCGCAGCATTCTTAATAAACACACTCCACAGCCAAATTCCTGATAAACACATTCCACACCCGAATGCGTGTTAAATACATTCCGATACTAGTATGCTTTCCATGTAAATGAGCTATTTTGTTACCCATTGGTTATATCACAGCCATGTATAAAAATCCTAAATCATATTACAAGCCCCGTCTGTATTTATAATTTCACCAAGGCAAGCAATGATTAAACAATGCTGTGTTGAATCTAGCCACAAAACCCAAAACTGGACAACCTATGTACCTGATAATCATACATGAACTTATCACGTTATATTAAACCTTATCCTAAAAGTACTCCACTGTCATACACTGTTGTAAATTATCATTATATTGGGACCAACATTATTCCAATATCCAAAACTAACATATCGTTGTAATGCATGCCATATAATTGCATTATTGTTTGGATTATGAAAAAAATATGTCCAGTGACTTAAAAAGCCATATATCAATGCTCGTTAAAGTCTAGGAAATCATGCCATCCAATTAATGCTTAGTGAAGACCAAAAAAAGTTTGTCAGTTTTCCGGTATTAGCGTTGGCATTAGGTTATATCGTTAATATTATAACGGACAGTTCGCACACCATCTGGTTGTTATCGTTGATGGATCCAAGTACAAACCAAAAGTTTAAATCAAAAGGCAGTCAATATTAGACCCCAAACATAGAAAATAATTTCCACAGTAAACGGTACAGTCTACCAACTCGAACAATTACAAAATGGCCGCTTGCTTCTGGTCAACGCCCTGTTAGATATCCAGTGCTGGTAAAATTATTATACGAACCCCTTGGTGATGTTCGGAGTTGTTATTTGTAAGTTCACCGGTATGAAGAAAACGAGCGAATACATTCCAATGGACTAACTGAATATAAGTTAAGCCCAAGAAGCCTTGAAACCAAAAGAAGGATGCACTCCTGCTGCCTGGCGTCCCCAGCGTGAAAGCAGCAATCCAACCCAACAAGGCACGCACGTAGGACTGTTGGTGCTCGGTCCAAACCACAATTAGATCGTCCAAAAGAGAGAGACCAGCACTCAATGGCAGCAGATAAAAGTGAATTTATTAAGGTTGTAAAAACAACCTACTAATAATACACAAACCGGTTTCGGCTGTAAAAGCCTTTTTCAATGTGACTTAATCAGATTTAGTTTCAGAAACCATGATGCATCCTGATTCTTATTTTATACACACTATTTAAAGTGGTATAGCCCATTTTCATTTTATTGTCCATAATACTGACACATCTAAATGTGTTATTAAATTGTCATATTAAATAAACATAAGGAACATCTTAAACATGTAGATTCACCACATTTACATGCTTATTCAACTAATAGTATTCTGAAAGTGTTTTAAAGCTTGTATTTGTGGGGATTTTAATTTTGATACATAAATCAACAAAATAAAAGAAAATGAAATGCCCACAGTAGTGAAATCTAATTATAACCACTCAAATAATAATACTAATACAACTTTTTTCAAACACCCCAGTAATAATAATTATGAATAAGGGATGTACCACAATAATACGCATATAATTGATTGCTTGCTAAAAGCATACTATTGTTAATCTTGTATTTTATATTGAGGGTTATAATGTTCCTCATGAATGACTTTTAGACCAAAATTTTTAGATGTACCTATTATCAAAGGAATTATAATCTTTTAAGCACATTTTATTGTTATTAAATGTAGACCAAATAACTTAATGTCTAGAGTTATAATTCACACATACTAATAAGGGATATTATCCTATGATTTAAGATTGTTTTCTTCCTCACAACAAGCTTTGTACAAGTAGCATTTTGTCTCATAAATATTTGGTTAAGGAAGTATATATTTTTACATATACTGAAACTTTCCATTCATATTACGGGGATTAGTTAACCAAGGGCCTAATATTTCCTTGCTAAATCTTGCCTTACTTCATAACAAGCAGTTAACATCTGACAGTCTCTGAAATTTAGGTTGGTTTATTTTGTATGCTATAAATACTAAATATATAGTTCTTGTGTTTGGTAATGATGGTGGTTCATAGTGGATTAAGTTTAGAGGTTTTCACAACAAATCTAATCAATAATAAATAAGGTCATTACGGAAATAAGGGGGAAACCTAGTCCATGTTTAATAACTTAAATTTTGATTAAATCACATTATGGATTTTGTTCTTAAACCGACCAGATAATTTAGATTGAGTGAAAGGGTTAACCTCGGTATGAGCTTGGTACAACATGAAGGCATAGAAATACCCTTACGGTGGCACTTGCATTAAGTTGTTGTTGTGATAATCATTTTGAGTTGCTCCACTGATTGTAAGGGTATTGGGTTCCACAACTTAATAAAATTAAGAAAATTTGGTGAAATATAACCTTACGGTGGATGTTCAGATGGATTAAATACATCAAGCACAACATGATCCAACTCCACTTATTGTAAGGGCACTAAAACCAAAAATCTTTTTATATGGCGTTTGGTTTTGAGCTTAATTTCTATGTATATTTTACAAAATTTACAAAATATTCTGGTCTGGGTTAATAACAATAAACATATATATTTATAAATAACAATAATTGGATTACATTTGAGAAAATTTGCAAGTACATTAATACACATATTATCTTTTTAGTAAATCGGAGATTATAATGCAAAACATGGATTTAAATGATATTCTAAAAGGTCTGTCTGCAGACAAAGATAATCTAGAAGTTTTTGGACTGAATATGGGTCATGCCCCTGTGACTGATAGTAGTGGTATTTCTAAAGATAAATGCACACATGTTTTTTCAAAGTTACAACAACAAATGAAAGCCTTTAGAACGAATATATGGCATTTGAAGTCATTTAAAGCATACAAAATTAAGGACATAACACCAAGGGGACTCCGTATTAAGTTACAACCTTTGGTTTCAAACATTGATAAAGAACTAAGGCAAGATTGGGCTTTGGCACAACATCAAGCATCAATGTTATTTGTGGAATGTCTTACTAAGCATTATGAAAGAAACATTGAGATCCTTACTCAGGAATTACAAACAACTTGTTCTGAGGTGGAAACTTTCTCTGATACTAGCCATTATCAAGATCAGTTAACACAATTATCCAAGGAATTGGATAATATAGAAACAGATCTTAAGAAAAGAAAATTACACAAATTTAATCGGGACTTAGGGGATTATGAACAAGGTATACCCTTTGTCACCACTAAGAATGTGAGATTTAATGAGGGCACATATAGACCTCCCAGGGGTAGGAAACGACCCAGACCTATTCTAAAAAAACAAGAAAACAGAAATCAGGTTACTACGGATGATGAATATTCATCCACTACGGAAGGTGATGCTTCCTCCAACCAGGCGTCCCCAGTGGCAAAATGAAAGCAGTCCCTCCCTTTAGGAGTAAGAAACGTAGAGCAGGCAGGAAGTACAAGCATGGGTACAGAAATGGTTACAACCAGCTTACAGACGCTTCTGAAACAAATAACGACACAATAAAGAATGTAGTGAACATTTCATCAGTTACATTAACAGAATTCCAATACAATGTGTTAAATAAAGGACTGAATTTTGTACCCACAGCATCAGTGTCTGAACATTCATTGGTAGAGGATATCAATAATTTTTGCAGAACTTTAAATTTAAAGTTATTTTTTTCAGATACAACTAACTATCAAAGATCTATTGGCTTTAAATTTGGAAAATCTTCATTTATGCCACCAATGGACAAATATGTGTCCACATTCAAGGAATGTGTCTTGAGGGATTTACATTTTTCTAAGAACACGGATAGCATTCGAAGCAATCTTAATCAACAAGAACGTGAAGCGCTCAGGCAATTACAACAAAACAAAAATATTGTGATTACCAATGCAGATAAAGGTGGAGGCATTGTTGTTATGGACTATGTTAAATATAAGGCAGAAGCCATGAAACAGCTATCTCAAACTCAATTTTATATTAGGATGATAGTGGATCCAACTTCTAATTTCAAATTAGAGCTAGATTCATTCTTAGATTTAGCTGTGGAAGAAGAAATCATTACTTTACAAGTGGCTAACCAACTTAAGGTCCCAGAACCAATGCCCCAATATCTTTATTTAATACCCAAGACACATAAAGATCTAAATAACCCTCCAGGTAGACCAAGAGTGTCAGGGCGTGGGTCTTTAACTGAGCCTTTATCTGCTTTCTTGACTGAGTATCTTAAACCGTTATTGCCCATGGTTAGATCGCGTATCCAGGACACGACACAATTCCTGAATATTATTGAAGATTCCCAATTGGAGGAAGACTGGCTTTTGTGCACCTTAGATGTAACATCATTATATACCAGTATCCCACATAAAGCTGGCATTTTGGCGGTGACATATTGGTTAAAGGAATCAAAATTATATACAACAGGATTTAATAATTTTCTTATCCAACTAACTGAGTTTGTTTTACAAAAAAACATCTTTTATTTTGAAGGGATCCCCTATTGGCAAATTAAGGGGACAGCCATGGGGGCGTCCTTTGCTCCAATCTATGCCGATCTCTTTATGGGATACTTTGAATTATACTTCATATATGATACCCAGCTGAACAGCTATATGGAATATATGGACATATGGCGGAGGTATTTAGACGATTGTTGGTTGGTGTGGCGGGGCAGTAAGCATGTATTAACCAAGTTTGTGGAATATCTTAACAAGAACCCATTTGATATAGAATTTACGATCAATATTGGATATAAAGAAATTGTGTTTTTGGATGTGTCAGTTAACAGATTAGAGGACCATACCTTAGCAACAACTATACACAGGAAGTTTCCACAGTATAACACGATTCTTCATGCAACAAGTTCCCATCCCCGCCACATTATTACCAACATTCCTAAATCACAATATATGTGCCTTAAAAGGATTTGTTCCACTTCAATCGAATATTCCATACGCACAGCTGAACTAACAACTAGATTTGTGGACAGAGGGTATAATATAAATCGGTTAAATAAAACAGTTGCACAAATTGACACAAAAAGTAGAGAAGATTTGCTTCAATATAACAGATCCATAGAAGGGGCTAAGCAGGATAAGCAACCAATCAGACTGGTTACAATGTATGGCAACAATACCAAATGGTTCAGACAAATTGTTAATAAACATTGGAACACATTACAGTCCAATTCATTTCTTCGGGATATTCTTCCTGACACCTGTTCTTTTTCCTATCGCAGAGGACGGACAATTCAGTCCAATTTTGCACATTATAAAAGGTACACTCCAGGTATTAAACATCAAACCACATTGTTTGGGGATACATTAGTTGGTTGTTACCCCTGTGGACACTGCAGTTTATGCCAATACATTTGGAAAACTAAAGAATTTAGTAGCAAAAATACACCTAAGATTTTCAATATAACTACTTTTGGCAACTGCAGTTCAGATTGGGTGGTATATTTGGCTCATTGCTCTTGTTCAGCTTTTTATGTAGGGCAGACCTCGAGGCCAATTAGAATTAGAATTAGCGAACACCTCAGTTCCATCAGAAATAGGCGAGTAACCAATGCCTTATATAAACATACTAAACAACATACAGCAGCTTCATTCAAGTTCATTATTATTGATAGAATACAATCACACAGAAATTTCAAGATGGGGTGGCACACCAAACTAAATAATATGGAACAAAGGCGGATCACCACACTTGGGGCTCTTTTCAAACCTGGACTTAATGAATACCATGTACATGAAGGATAACTTCCAGGTACTTAAAGGAAAACTAAGAAAATAAATTAATATTACCAGGCAGTCTATTATTATAACTCTAGACATTAAGTTATTTGGTCTACATTTAATAACAATAAAATGTGCTTAAAAGATTATAATTCCTTTGATAATAGGTACATCTAAAAATTTTGGTCTAAAAGTCATTCATGAGGAACATTATATAACCCTCAATATAAAATACAAGATTAACAATAGTATGCTTTTAGCAAGCAATCAATTATATGCGTATTATTGTGGCACATCCCTTATTCATAATTATTATTACTGGGGTGTTTGTAAAAAGTTGTATTAGTATTATTATTTGAGTGGTTATAATTAGATTTCACTACTGTGGGCATTTCATTTTCTTTTATTTTGTTGATTTATGTGTCAAAATTAAAATCCCCACAAATACAAGCTTTAAAACACTTTTAGAATACTATTAGTTGAATAAGCATGTAAATGTGGTGAATCTACATGTTTAAGATGTTCCTTATGTTTATTTAATATGACAATTTAATAACACATTTAGATGTGTCAGTATTATGGACAATAAAATGAAAATGGGCTATACCACTTTAAATAGTGTGTATAAAATAAGAATCAGGATGCATCATGGTTTCTGAAACTAAATCTGATTGTTAAGTCACATTGAAAAAGGCTTTTACAGCCGAAACCGGTTTGTGCATTATTAGTAGGTTGTTTTTACAACCTTAATAAATTCACTTTTATCTGCTGCCATTGAGTGCTGGTCTCTCTCTTTTGGACGATTTAATTGTGGTTTGGACCGAGCACCAACAGTCCTACGTGCGTGCCTTGTTGGGTTGGTCTGTATATTTAGTGCCATTGTGCTGTAACTCAGAGCAGATCTGAGTGTTGCCATTGAGATTCTTGACATAGCTATAGAATGCTTTGTGGTTGTCTTTAGAATCGGTGACAATTTTATTTTCGTAACTAGCTTTGGAGGATTTTATGAGGGATCTCAACTTCTTACTGAGACTGACCATGGAGTTCCTCCAGTCATGGGATTTTAATCTTTTTTGCAACAGTTTCTTTCTTCTGTTGTAGAGTTTGTTTATGGCAAGGGACCACCAGATTGGCTTCCTTTTTTTGGAGGAGAGCATCTTGGTTCTGTTAGGGATTGCACGATCCATGCACTCGTGTAAGTGCTTATAAAGTGCAGTTGTATAGGATTCAGCAGTCATACCTCTGTTGTCCATCAGAATGGGTGTCGTGATGTTTGCCACTTCTGTCTTAAGAAGCGTGAAGTTGGCTTTGGAGGAATTTTTTACAGTGATTTCCCTTAAGGGGAGAGGAGGTGGGATGTGGATGTCTAGGGTGATTTGCTTGTTGTCAGATCTGACCAGCGAGGAATTGACCTCTGTTGTGGAACACCGGTTGTCCATGTTGGTAATGGACCAGCTCTAGGATATTGCTGCCCCTGGTGGGGGTGTGGATAAGTTGATCCAAGACATTGGAATTTAAAATTCCAGAAAACGTTGAGCACAAAAGTTGGCACATGAATAGTTTTCCCAGTTAATGGTGGGGTAGTTGAAATTGCCCATTATTAGGGTGTTAGGTTGTACCCTAATATTTTCCAGTGTATCAAGAAATGAGGAGTGGGAATCCTGGGGCATGGTGGGGGATCTGTATCAAGCTACAATTTGGATTGTGGTCTTGCCTAGAGTTAGTTGCACTTGGATAATCTCGGATGCATTATGCTGAGCAACTAGCCTAGAGGTGTGGATATCCTTAATGAATATGGACACGCCTCCGCCTTTAGTCCAGGTTAGGTGGCCAAAAAGTGTGGTATGAGTTATACCCTGGTAATGCAGGAGTGCTCTCTGGAGCCTTGAAAAAGGTCTCTGTCACTGCACAGATGTCAATGTTCTCCATTTTAAGGAGTGCCTCGAGTGAGTGCATTTTGAGATTTAGACTTCTAGCATTAAGTAGCATTACCCTCAGATTTTGCTTGCTTATATCTGTTATGGTGGTGAATTTGTTATTTGCATCTTGCCTAAAAAGGCACTATAGGGGTGGCAAGAGCCTTAGCCATTATCTGGAATCCCACTGGCGACAGGTGCAGGCCACCTCTGGCAAAGCATCGTGGTTTGCCGATCATTTCATCCCAGGCAGGCAGATATTGAATCCCCTTAGAATGACACCAGAAGCTTAGCCAATTGTTGAAGTCAATCATTTTGTCCTTGTACTGCAGTATCATTCAGGGTGATGGCAGGATGCTACTCAGGGCTAGTGTCATACCTGCCTGGGCTACAAGATCGGACAGCTCCTCCATGTAGTCCAGGGAGGTACATCTCGGGTCATTCACACCAAAATGGACAATGACAGAGTTATATTTGTACTTGTTGTGGAGTGACCTGAGTGCATGCATTATGTGGTGGATCCTGGCACCTGACAGGCAGCTGACAGTAACTTTCTCCTTGTTTAGCCTGGTGAGTGGAACATCAGTGTGCCTGACTATAGAGTCACCTATGACTAGAGTGTTGGGTACGTTGTTATGTCTTATGGGCTGTGGTTGAGTGGCACACTGAGTTTGTGAGCTATGTGTCATTTGGGTTGTGTTGGGGGGTGGAGGTTGCTTGCGTTTCTGCTTTGGAGGTCCCTGTTGCTTGGGTAGATTTTTTTTGAGAGCCTCCGTGAAAATGTAGGTGTGTGTTTTGTGTTTCTATGTGTGTGTTGTGGTGGTGTAGGTTTTGAGGGACTATGTGATGAGTGTGGTGTGGTGCAAGTGTTTACCTTCTCCTCTTGACTGTCTAGTCCAATTTTGGGTGAAGAGAGTTTGCTTCCAGTTTGGCTATATAAGTGCATCTCTCACAGGTTGTAGTGTTGGGTGGTAGGAGGAGAGGGTTGTCTGTGTACATGAGGCAATTGCTGCATTGCCCCAAGATGCCCAGATTCATCAGGTAGACAGGAGAAAACACCGGGAGCTGACCCTTAGACATGCCTGGATAGGTGCTATTTATTAAGTACTAAAAACTGTTTTCCTCTAGACAAGTGAGAAAAGTTGAGTGCTGTAGTAATTTGTAGCTTATTTAGTGCTTACAATGAGGTCTGAACAAGTGCTGAGCTCAAAGAAACAGATTTGAGTGCTGAAACTAGAAAACTGGCTTGTTCTAAGAAACAAAATTAAGCTAGAAGGCTTCCCTCCAACACAGAAAGGCTTAGGGGCTCAGAAGCCAAAATCTGGACATTCTGCAAAATACTGCACAGTTGAGAGGTATGCAAACCATTTTACCTTTATTAGACCTTTCATTAGCATAGTTTATGAAAGTTAGTAATGCTGTTTCCTTGCTGTGACCTGATCTAAATCTAAATCTATGCTGTGCTGTGGAAAGTAATTTGTTCTTTGTATTAAGTGACTGTGGGTTAACACAATTTTCAAGTATTTTTAATAAAGGGGACAAAATGACTATAGGTCTGCTGTTTGCCAGCTCGAGAGATTTGCCACCGTTCTTTAAGGGAATAATGTAGGATTATTTCTATAGTTTTGGGACTATAACTTCCTGTTGAGACCAGTTTATAAGTATAGGTGCTGGGTGTGCAATGGCTTCTGCAGCTATTATGTATGAGATCATCTACTGGAAGATTGTCTGCTGTAAGGAGAGGCTGTTTTATATTTTTGAATATGTTTTTATCATACTTGTAGGAGTTATAATAATATCCTCTTTTTTTTCCCTCTTTGTGAATTATTTCACATGGGCAGTGCCTGCAAATGGTCAGATGTGATCAGTGCACCATTCTACTAATCAAATGCAATATAAAAAGGTGAGAATGTAGTAGTGATAATTCGTGTACTGCTGAATTGGGCATACTGAGTGTATAAAAGAGCTAGCATCATTAATGTAGAATGAATTTAATCTGTGTGTTATGTTATACTTCGTATTGTTTATGAAAGTGCAAGTTTGTAATTTTTTAGCAACATTTTCCTGTAGAGTACTTTAGTAGTTTTGCATATAAGTTCATAGGTGTGTATTAGGCTAATGACCACAAGGGCCTTTTTAAGCCTAGCCATGCATCCCAAATCTCTAACAAGTTCTGGAACCTTTTTAAGTAAAAGCAGGGGCCTGGGAGATGAACCATTTACAGGTTGCCTTTATCCATTAGAGACATAATTGCCAAAGCAGGGATGAATTTCCTGTTCCCCATCCAATTTTCCAAGTTACACTTGAATTGGGTAAGGGAGGAACTCTGCTTCACATGGAAGGGGCACCTGCCAAAGAACTGGTAGCTGCTGGGATTCATACCTGTCTCTCCAGCAGGTCCTTTTTATATCACATGCATGGTTTAAGTTTTTAATTTTGGTGCTGTTTGTTTCTTGAATATACAGGAGGTCAGTCAGGGTGGCATTTGACAATGCCTTGTATGCCAGGCATAGATCTGCCCTCAACAGCCTGTAGGAGACAGAATATAGGGATAGGACCTTGAGGCGGTCTACAAAGGACATGTTACTTATGCCCTGTATTCTTTTACTGATGAATCTCGGTGGATGGTCCGGCTTTGTTGTAGTGTATTAACCCACCAGATATGAAGTATCAAGCTCCGCCCAACACCCAGCAAGCAGAGTGACTTTATAGTGCAATCATGAGTCCGCATGAATATTTATCGGGATCAGCAAGCACATACCACGGACATGTTAACTCACTGAAAATTCAAAGAAAGTCACTAAAAAAAATCACTGATTGCTTCTAGGCTTGTTGATTTAAAAATAGTTCCTGTTTGTAAATTCCTGCATACACTGTTGGAAACTCCTGGTGTTCTGTCTGCAGTGTGATTCTCAAACAATCTGGAAATATATCGCTGATTGATAAGTATATTTCTTGGCATTTTAACCTTTCAGAGTTCTGCATTGTCTTAATTTTGCCTAACTGAATTATTTTATATATTTTCTGGCATTGTTTTCTGTTTCTCATCTGTCCTAAAACGGTATTGTTTTCTTTTTCTCATCTGTCCTGAAACTGTTTTTCCCCCCTCCCCCCTATTCTTGTGGTGGTGTTATAGTTGGTGACTTTGCAGTTGCCTGCCCCTACTGTAAATTTGATCTGGGACACCCCTCCCAGTCTGGTGTTCACTCTACTTAATACAGAGAGACAACATTTGAGAAGGCCAACCCACTTAGGTTCTTAACCTTGAATTTGTCTGCTCCTTCTTCCTCTCTCCTTGCACTTTACTAAAAAAAAATTGCACTTTATTTTGCTTTTGCCTCCTCTTAAAAGTACTCAATTGTATTTATTCTGCTCCATTTATTACTGCTTGTTAGTATCCTGATTAAATTGTAACTGTTATTTTAAGTCTTTTGGTTTAAGCACTTGGGCTTCATACCAGTTGTTTTACATTAAGAAGGTGTGTGGTCTGCACTGTTGTGGCAGGACAGGTAGCTTACATCCTTCGAAGCTGGGAATTGTTGATTGAAGGCTCAGTGTCTGTTATTCTCAAATTGTATTAGTTCTGGTTAAAGCACTTGAGCTTCAGGCCAGTATTTTCATTAAGAAGGTTTGTGGTCTGCACTCTTGTGGGAGGACAGGCTAGATTCTGCCCTTCTGAGCTGGGAATTTCTGGTTAAAGGCTTATTGTGCCTGCTTATTTGAACTGTTTCTTTCTGAAATTGGTGGGCCTTGTTTGCTGTAGCATAGACTAGATTCAGGCATCCTGAATCTAGTTTTGTTTGTATAACTTGAGCACTAATCCAGGCCATCTCTTTTGGAGAAGGTTCTCCTGCACCCTAGTGACAGGAGAGTGCTGTTAGAACTTGTCTGATTGAAGACTGCTGGAACAGGGCTCAGTTTTGAGCTTTTTTACTGGTTAATTGGGTAATTTGTTTAAATCAGTTTGCTCGTTTTCTATTGATATATAAAAAATTGCATTTATTCATCAGCTTTTACTGTATTTGTGTTTCTTCCTACTTTATTACTTTACTTTGCTTTTGCTACTTGTTCTTAAAAGTACTTAATTGCATTTATTATTGCTTGTTAGTAGTTTGATTAAAGTCTAAGCCTTTGGTTGAAGCACTTGGGCTTCAGACCAGTTGTTTTACATTAAGAAGATTTGTGGTCTGCACTGTTGTGGCAGGACAGTTAGCTTACATCCTTCTAGGTTTGGAGTTGCTGATTGAAGGCTTAGTGTCTGTTATTCTAAAAGTGTATTAGTTCTGGTTTAAGCAGTTGGGCTTTGGGCCAGTTATTTTACATTAAGAAGGTGTGGTCTACACTCTTGTGCGAGGAGAGGGTAGATTCTGCCCTTCTGAGCTGGGAGTTTCTGGTTAAAGGCTTATTGTGCCTGCTTATATGGACTGTTTCTTTCTGAAATTGGTAAGCCTTGTTTGCAGTAGCATAGACTAAATTCAGACCTGCTGAATCTAGCTTTGTTTGTATAATTTGAGCACTAATCCAGACCATCTTTTTTTGGAGAAGGTTCCCCTGCACCCTAGTGGCAGGAGTGTGCAGTTAGAAATTGCCTGAGCAAAGACTGCTGGAATGGGGCTCAGTTTTTAGCTTTTTATTGGTTAAGTTGTTTAAATCAGTTTGCTCATTTGCTACTGTTATATTAAAAAAAATAAAAATTAAAAAAAAAATGTGTATATATATATATATATATATATATATATATATATATATATATATATATACATATACACACACACACACTTAAACTATTCCCGGCACCATAAAGTGTGCTCTTCAAATTTTCCCTTAGAACTACCCAATTTTTTAGTTTTAGCACTAAAATCTGTTTCTTTCAGCTCAGCACTTCTTCAGAACTCGTTGTAAGCACTAAATATGCTACAAATTACTAAAGCACTCAACTTTCCTCACTTGTCTAAAGGACAACAGTTTTCAGTACTTAATAAATAAGCACCTATCCAGGCATGTCTAAGGGTGAGCTCCCAGTATTTTCTCCTGTCTACCTGATGAATCTGGGCATCTTGGGGCAATGCAGCAGTTGCCTCTTGTACACAGGCAAC
This sequence comes from Protopterus annectens, assembly GCF_019279795.1. Lineage (NCBI taxonomy): Eukaryota > Metazoa > Chordata > Ceratodontiformes > Protopteridae > Protopterus > Protopterus annectens. The sequence goes on along the minus strand of NC_056729.1, from coordinate 532,549,216 downwards.
CCTCTCCTCCTACCACCCAATACTCCAACCTGTGACAGATGCACTTATATAGCCAAACTGGAAGCAAAGCTGTCTTCACCCAAGACTGGACTAGACAGTCAAGAAGAGAAGGCGTGTCCATATTCATTAAGGATATCCACACATCCAGGCTAGTTGCTCAGCATAATGCATCCGAGATTATTTAATTACAACTAACTCTGGGCAAGACCGCAATCCAAATTGCAACTTGCTACAGATCCCCCACCATGCCCCAGGATTCCCACTCATTTCTTGATATACTGGAAAATATTAGGGTACAACCCAACACCCTAATAATGGGTGATTTCAACTACCCCACCATTAACTGGGAAAACTACTCATGTACCAACTCTTTTGCTCAACGTTTTCCGGAATTCATAAATTCCAATGCCTTGGATCAACTTATCCACACCACCACCAGGGACAGCAGTATCCTAGACCTGGGCATTACCAACATGGGCGACCAGTGTTCCACACCAGAGATCAATTCTTCGTTGGTGAGATCTGACCACAAGCTAATCAACCTAGACATCCACATCCCACCTCCCATTAGGGAAACCACCATAAAAATGTCTCCAAAGCCAACTTCACACTTCTTAAGACAGAAGTGGTAAACTTCATGACACCCATGCAAATGGACAATAGAGGTATGACTGCTGAATCCTACACAAATGCACTTTATAAGCACTTACACGAGTGCATGGATTGTGCTGTCCCTAACAGAACCAAGATGCTATCCTCCAAAAAAAGGAAGCCAATCTGGTGGTCCTCTGCCATAAACAAACTCTGCAACAGAAGAAAGAAACTGTTGCAAAAAAGAGTAAAATTCCATGATTGGAGGAACTTCCTGGTCAGCCTCAGTAAGAAGCTGAGATCCCTCATAAAATCCTCCAAAGTTAGTTACGAAAACAAAATCGTCACTGATTCTAAAGACAACCACAAAGCATTCTATAGCTGTGTCAAGAATCTCAATGGCAACACTCAAATCTGCTCTGAGTTACAGCACAATGGCACTAAATATACAGACCCAACTGATATTGCCAACATCCTGGCAGATAGGTTCAGTGCTAACTTTAGCCCCTTCTCACCCCCTAAAGGGCCCATCTCTATACTGGAAGAATGCAAAGTTCTTGTAATCACGGCTGCACAGGTAAAAACCACACTCTCCAAAGCCAAGAGCAGAGCATCCATGGGGCCTGACAACATCACAGGCTGCGTTCTACACAAACTGCCGAATGAACTGGCACCCCACCTAAGCACCATGTTCAGTCATAGCCTCACCTCAGGCATTGTGCCCACTGAATGGCGCACAGCGATGGTTATCCCACTCCACAAAGGGGAGCCACCACGGACCCCGGGAACGACCACCCCATTAGCCTAACGAGCCTGGTCTGCAATGCCATGGAACGTATCATCATGGATCTTATACACAAAGACATTGGTAATCTCCAAACTCTGGACCCCACTCAGTTCAGGTTTATAAAAGGCAGATCATGTCTCTTAAGTCTGATAGACTTCTGTGAAGCAGTCACCAATGCCGTAGACGAGGGTAAGGGGGCTCACACAGTCTATCTAGATCTCGCCAAGGCTTTTGACACCATCCCCCACTCTGGAATTATAGATAAACTCGCTAAACTAGGTATAAATCCCTATGTCACAAGATGGATTGCCAACTGGCTCACTGACAGAACCCACACTGTGAAAGTAGCAGACTCCAACTCCGACTTCAGACCAGTGACAAATGTAGTACCACAGGGTTCAGTCCTGGGTCCTCTTCTGTTTGGTATCTACTCCTCTGAAGTACAGGCTAACACAGAAGGTCTTTGGCTATTGAAGTTCGCAGATGACTGCAAACTAGGAACCATAATCGAAACTCCTAAAGATGTGGGCATCCTACTAAAGGGCCTCATGGAGACAGATGCCTGGTGTCAAAGCCATGGCCTCAAGCTCAATGCCAAAAAGTGCATTGTCATACCCTTTGGTAAAACCTCTGTACCCATGAGCTACCACATAGGTGGTAGTCTGCTTAGCACCGAAAGTGTGATAAGAGACCTTGGGGCAGTAGTCTCTCCTTTGATAATCACATCACCACAGTAGTCAGGAAATCCTTCTACATGGCACATCTCATCACAAAAGGTATCTCATCCATGAAAAAAGAGGTCATTGTTCCCCTCTACTCATCACTCATTAGACCCATTATAGAGTACAATGCCCCTTTTGGTATGTACCTCACAAGACATCTACAACAACTGGAAAGGCCACAGAAATACCTCACAAAGAAGATTACCAGCCTCAAACAGATGCCCTATGCAGACTTTCTCAAAAAACTCCAGCTTTACTCCATCGCATATCACCTACTCAGAGGCGATCTCTGCCTAACATACAAAGCTTTGTCAAACCCAGAGCTGTTGAACATGCTTCACTTAAAGAAATCCCAATCCCTCCGAGCTAGGGACCTAAACCTTGTCACTACAATAAACAGAAAATGCTGGAGGGATAGATTCCTGTCCCAGAGACTTTCCATACTCTGGAACAAACTACCTATCTATATCAATCAAAGCTCATTAGCACTCCTCAAGAAAAATCTTGATGATTGGATGGGAAATAGGAAATTCACCCCGGGGATCTCCTCTGTGGCTCTGCTCGACCGGGGCACAGGAAAATAATTTTCTTGGGTGGCTAAAGCCAGGGTACCATTTTGACTAGGCTTATATAGGCCCTAGGCCCAATAGCCTAGTACCTACCTATGAACCTAAACAGACAATGCATTCCCTTAATGAATTAATACAGAACTTTAACTGCGCACTCTGTTATGTAATATTAGACAATGTAGAGGAATCACATTTACGGCTTACAGTACAGTTTGTAGCTAGAAACGAGTTGCATGGAGTAGGAGCATTTCAAACAGTCATTGCAAAAGACGTTAATAAAAAAACACAACAGATTACAGTTTGGAGCAGGAAACGTGCGTGGCAAATTAACAAAACTTGCATCCTTGTTATTTACATGATGCAGCTACATCAAGACATTACTCAAAAGTGCATACAACTGCTACTGAGCACTCACCGATGTAGTGCATAATACAGGAATCACATTGTGACTCTGCAGTCCTTTCATTAACTAATAGCGAAAACTACAATTGTGTAGTCAAAACACATGAAACTGTACGTTAGCACTCCCTTCCATTAATTACAGTTCAGACTTTCACTGTGCCTTCACTGAGTTAGTTTTCAGCAGTTTACTTACGTGATGCAGCAAGTCATTCACCAGAAATGAGAAAAAAGATGAAGCAGTGGAGAAACATTTCTTTAGTGATTTCCCCATCGGCGTGTCTCTAACAAAGTTGTTTCAGTAGGGGAACTCATCACAACATACATGCTCCTGATATTCGGCTTTTTTATTACATGCATTTTTATGCATAGGTTGATATGTATACACACACACACACACACACACACACACACAAATATTAATTTTTCTCTTCGCTTTTGCAGGAGGGCCAACCCCCCTGCAAACCCTCCCCCCCCAAGATCACACTACATTGAGGAAGTGGGTAAACTACATTTACTCCGTCATCCACAATGAACTCACCACAAAAATGAATAGCAAACAACTCAAGAACTGGAACGGATGGTGGGAATATGAAAACTGCTCGTGCAACAGGACAGTAGTCACCAAGGATTTATTGCAAAAAAGACAAACAACTCCAAGTTAAGTGCTTTCGACTGTAACCCAGTCTTCTTCAGAACAAATAAAATATGTAATCCAGTGATATATATACACATCTCCTAATCATACAATAGTGTAATTGATGAAAAAAACGCCAAAAAGTTTAAAGACACGTGGCCATTATTCACTGATACAATGTTCTGTTCCCTACTTTAAAATCATAACGCAGCTGTATACAATTATGCACATACATTACAACACCTAAATTTATACGTAAAAATATATAAATGCAAGAATTGTAAAGGAAAAAATAGAAACTGTAATAATATATACAAAACTAATGTTCCATCTATATATGCTAAATGTAGTAATATTAAAAAATGAGTATATTCATCTCATGTTCTAAACAAAATTGTAATGGAAACAACTGCACTGGGAGTTGTGAGCTCCTATATATTTATTCTAATGCTAAAAAAGGTTTAATACTGATAAAATCATTGAGACCAGGTGGTCTCGTTGAGTCCGTTAAAATTTGCCATTTACTTTCACACAATGCCAATTTCATTTTCCAGTCACCTCCAAAGGGTGTGACATCCACCTGTTCAATAATAGAAAATAAAAAGCTGTGGTCGTCTCCTTCTCTAATATGTGCCTATAAAGTGCATTTTTGTATCATGTTTCCCTATTTTATACAGGTGTTCATAAATGCGCCTGTTCAGCTGTCTCTCTGTCTTGCCTATATAGTGTGCATTACATGTAATGCAGACAGCCAAATAGACCACCTGCTTCGTTTTACAATTTCCTCTCTTACATTTGATAGTAGTGTGGCAAATGTCATCAAGTTTTATTATCCTGTTCAGGTTAATATATTTGCACTGTTTACAATTTCCACATTTGACTGTGCCCTTGAATGTATCCTGTATTTGTGTGGTGTAACTACCTCTTTCCAATAACTTTTTCAAGTTTGGGGCTGTTTTATAAACACATCTCGGTTTTGTACCCAATATTTGTTCCTTGTCCATGACCATCAGTGTCGTCCAATGTCTTTCTAAAATTTCTTTAATGATGTATGTACTGGGAGTGTACATAAGTACACAAACCCTGCCTGATGGCTCACTGTGTATCCCCTCATATTTGTCCAATTGATACGAGCCTAGTAGGGGTGGGTATTTGTTTCCCCATTCATTGTATACATAGTTAATTACTTCCATGACCATCTTTTCTGGATAAGCTCTACTGATAAACATTTCCTTAATGATATTAAGTTCAGTGTCCAAGATGGGCATGTTGGATGACATTCTCGCTACACGTATACATTGCCCTTTGATCACATTTTGAAATACGTGTGGTGGGTGGTTACTACTGTAATGGACGTAGTCATTTGAGAATGTGGGTTTTCTGTATATTCTAGAGGTGAACCCACGGTGTCATGAGTCAAAAGTACGTCCAGAAACGAAATTTCTTTTTGACTATATTCATAGGTGAATTGCAAAAAATCACCAGTATTGTTTAAATACACCATGAATTCCTGTAACCTATCCACAGATGCCTTCCACAAAATAAAAATGTCATCCAAGTACCTAACTTGGGAAACAAATACCCACCCCTACTAGGCTCGTATCAATTGGACAAACACGAGGGGATACACAGTGAGCCATCAGGCAGGGTTTGTGTACTTATGTACACTCCCAGTACATACATCATTAAAGAAATTTTAGAAAGACATTGGACGACACTGATGGTCATGGACAAGGAACAAATATTGGGTACGAAACCGAGATGTGTTTATAAAACAGCCCCAAACTTGAAAAAGTTATTGGAAAGAGGTAGTTACACCACACAAATACAGGATACATTCAAGGGCACAGTCAAATGTGGAAATTGTAAACAGTGCAAATATATTAACCTGAACAGGATAATAAAACTTGATGACATTTGCCACACTACTATCAAATGTAAGAGAGGAAATTGTAAAACAAAGCAGGTGGTCTATTTGGCTGTCTGCATTACATGTAATGCACACTATATAGGCAAGACAGAGAGACAGCTGAACAGGCGTATTTATGAACACCTGTATAAAATAGGGAAACATGATACAAAAAATGCACTTTATAGGCACATATTAGAGAAGGGAGACGACCACAGCTTTTTATTTTCTATTATTGAACAGGTGGATGTCACACCCTTTGGAGGTGACTGGAAAATGAAATTGGCATTGTGTGAAAGTAAATGGCAAATTTTAACGGACTCAACGAGACCACCTGGTCTCAATGATTTTATCAGTATTAAACCTTTTTTAGCATTAGAATAAATATATAGGAGCTCACAACTCCCAGTGCAGTTGTTTCCATTACAATTTTGTTTAGAACATGAGATGAATATACTCATTTTTTAATATTACTACATTTAGCATATATAGATGGAACATTAGTTTTGTATATATTATTACAGTTTCTATTTTTTCCTTTACAATTTTGCATTTATATATTTTACGATAAATTTAGGTGTTGTAATGTATGTGCATAATTGTATACAGCTGCGTTATGATTTTAAAGTAGGGAACAGAACATTGTATCAGTGAATAATGGCCACGTGTCTTTAAACTTTTTGGCGTTTTTTTCATCAATTACACTATTGTATGATTAGGAGATGTGTATATATATCACTGGATTACATATTTTATTTGTTCTGAAGAAGACTGGGTTACAGTCGAAAGCGCTTAACTTGGAGTTGTTTGTCTTTTTTACAATAAATCCTTGGTGACTACTGTCCTGTTGCACGAGCAGTTTTCATATTCCCACCATCCGTTCCAGTTCTTACATTTACTCCGTGAATATTCATGATGTCACAGGCAAATCTGCATGACATGTCAATCATGCATAATTTTCATGCTACATCACACCCGTTAGGCATGTCAGTCAGTCTGACCACACTCATTCTTGCATGAAATGGCCAGTGGGTTAAGAAAGTAAACAAAGCTGACGTTCCAGTTGTTGGATATGCCTGGTTAGGTATATACCAACCAGGGCATTGTACTCAGTGATAGGTCTGATGAATGCCAAATACAATGAATTAATGACTTCTTTGGACCTAGATGACAGACTTTTGTTTATAAGTTGCACAGCATAGAATGATTTCCTCACTACTGTAGAGACATGATGGTCAAAGGCTAGATTACCATCTGTGTGTGTGACAAAGTCCTAGACTACTGGATTAACTCTTAGGGGTGTGTTATCAATATGATAGTTACCAGGGGTGGATGGCTTCCCAAGGGACACTGTTATTCTTTTTGTTCCATTTCTTTAATAAAAAGCTTTGTAAACTTATTAAACACAGTTCAAAAAAGTTTAGTTTCTCCATTTGTGACGTTACTGTAGGCTAACACCTGGTACATCTACAGACTTGAATGGAGCACCTTTGCACATGTGTAGTAGTGTGACCATTAAAGTCTGTGGAATCAACAGACGTTAAGCTATACTAACATCACTGAGGTTAAATTTTTCTGTTTTTCCTCAGTGATGTCAGTGCAAGGAAAAAGCATATTTTAAAATTATTTTTATACATGAAGGAGATGACAGAAATGTTATTAGATGGGGGTAAATGCTGTTCAGCAGTTTATGCACTGCATGCTGTGGTGCTAAGGTAACCTTTTGAACATCCGCAAATCACTGTGTATTGCACTTTTGCAGTGACAAATATGCAGTTTGTTAAAGAGAGAGCTGTTTTGTTTTGGGCCGTGTCACTGTGGCCCTACTTGTGCCATAATTTGTTTACAACTTTACCTTAGGAAGTAATACCTGACTGGCATTTCTTTTTCTGTAGGATAATGGCTGGCCTCAGGTGACCTGGACTCCACAATGTACCTGAGTCTGTGCAGTAGTCTTTAAAACCTTTAAACATTTCAAGTTTTGTCCATTAGTAGTTTGTAGATCAAAATAATGGACTGTTTCAGTTTTCTACTTAAGTCATTATACGAGTTGTATAAGCAAGCAGGCAGATTAATGAACCAGTTGTGTGAGTCATGAAAGAAGTTAAAATTGCGCTTGCTTTTTTTTTTCATTAAAATGCTGTTTGCTGATCTTCCAGTTGGAAAACAGTCCCTTTAACTCACAGCTAGAGGCAGGTTTTCTGTGTCTTCATTCCTTGTCCAACTAAATGCAACTACAATGATTCAAGGAATAGGAGGAGAGAGGTGTGTTTATTAATATTAATCTACTTTTGTCACTAGGACTTTTACATTTGGCCTCTGATGCCATTCGAAAATGCAAACTGCAGAGCTGCATATAGGAGAGAAAAAGAAACCAGGATCCTTCTTTTTGCTATGTGTGTTTCAGTACCCTGTCATATTACAACATCATTTCATATCCACAGTTGTTCTTTTACATTCAAAGTTGATTTTTCATATTTGTTTCCTACCTTCTGCACACCAGAGATCTCTGTTATGCCGTGCGTGCCATGCAGTCCAAGAATGGTCAGAATTTTAAACATAAAATATACTTTATAAAGTTTTTTTTTTTTTTAGAAGGCCTATCTGTTTACACAGCTGTGCCTTATAATGTAAATATACTGCAGTACTAACACCTGCTTGTGATACTCACCAAATACACATAAGCATTAAGTAAAGGCTCACTGAATGTTGTGCCATTATTATCAGCATGTTAAATGTTAACCTGTTAGCTGGCTGTATTCCCAAGCAGTGATGGAAACCTGAAAGGTTTTGTTATAGCCTGCGGCTATGGCCCCAACTCCAGATCTCGCTTGCCTAGTTTTCAGAACTGTGTTATTTTTCACATTTAGTAGTTTTCATTAATTGCAGGCCATGTCTGTACTGCTGTCACCAAAGCTGATAAATGTTAGCATGCATCATTTTTTAACATGGTACGTTTTTGTTTTATCTGGTCTGAGTGTGATAAAGTTTTCATTATTTATTTCTAATTACATTTCCTATTACTGACAAATGGTCTTGTTTTAAGTTTTAGTATGGATCTGAGTATTTATTTATTTATTTAACATTTATTAACCGGGAAAGTCTGACTTGGAAGGAGCCAATTTTCAGCAGAGGCCTGGGGAGAAATGCTCCAGATGCATGTCTTTATAATGTGGGAGGAAACAGGAGCATCCAGAGGAAACCCACATGAACGCAGGGAGGATATGCAGACTCAGCACAAAAGGCAGCCCGTCGAGAATCAAACTGGAGAACCTCTTGCTGTGAGGCAACAATACTACCGCCGCACCACTGCACCTAGTAAAACATTTATCCACAATAAATGGAACTAAGAAATGCTTTATGCAGAGAAGGGATGCAAGTTTGTAGAACTGTAAACATTGCAAGTTTGTTGTCAAAAATAATGACTTTTGCAAATGTTATGTAACTGTTCCCAGATGCAGTCTAGTTTGCTAACTTGAATATTTCTCCCAGATTTTCAGCTTGGTATTCTTTTAGCCTTGTCTCATGAATAAATGTTCTAAAATTTCACTTTGCTTTGATGGCACTTTTACATGACAAATGTAAAAATCTGAAAAGTACATTTATTGCATATTTGGCCTACTCAAAACAAAACCCTGCTTTTGAGTTTTGGGGTTTAAATCTTGAATATTTTGGATCCAAATGACTGTCTTTACTGAAGTAAATGTGAATGTACAGCTTTGGTAGATGTAAATACCCCCCCCCCCCCAATTTGTAACATAAGGAACTCAGAGCCCTGAGTTTTGAGTAGTGGTGCCGTGGTTGTTACAGGTGGGTCTTAAGGCATGGGTTTATAGACACAGAGTGAAGTAACCATTTTGGACAGAAGCATGCAGTGAATGAGGCACAGTACATGTGCTGCAGGAATGTAGATCGTAGGCTGAAATTCTGAGCTCAAATCATACCTCTCAACCTCTTACAGCAAGAAATCTGGGCAAAGCCATAAGTAAAAGTGGGACAAAGGTCCAAAAATAGGTACAATTTTTAAATATTGCTCTTACAATCGTAAGAAAGTTGATAGAATAACAGGTTTAGCATTAGCATGAATTTTCTAAAGGGAATGAAGTCTGAAACTCAAATGTCTGTCATTATTTTCTAACTTCAGTCTTTAATGATTTGCCAATAAATTGTCTGAAAACCACAATTTTATGAAAAACAGATGAAAAATAGGAGACATAAATCTGGACATTCTGCGAATATATGTACAGTTGAGAGGTAAATATGAAGAAACAGTTATGTTAATAGGTCCTAACCATACTGTTTAGTAGTTCAGCAAAAATATATTGTAATCCGTGATCACTCATGTCGGTTTTGTGGTCAGCTGTGGAGCAGTGCTTTAAGTCTGGGTGGGATGAAGAAGGCAGCTTCCATGGTCACAGGCTGTTAGTGAGCAATCGGCAAGTGTTGATGATGTCGGAGTACAGAGCCAGCATTGCATTATGTAGCTGAGGATATATACAGATACAGAAGACTTCTACCATTCAACAAAATTAAGTTTCCCCATTCCTGACTTTTCAAATGTGCCTTTCCTGGAATTGTATTATGTTGTACAGGTGCAGTGTGAGAAAATGGTTGTAGTGCCAGACAGTTTTTTATCGATTTTTTTTTCTCTCTTTGGTTTTGTAACCATGGACTGATCATTCCCTGTTATACGCAGTCTTGGGGTGGGGGGAGCAGTGAGGCTTGTCCTCTTACAAAAATGCTTTTCAGTTTGATGGCACCCACAGTTTAAGTGGGGTATGTTATTCAGTGACCTTAACTCACCTTGCTGTGAGATTATCAGAAGTCAGTGTAGCACTGATACAGATCTGCTTATGCGTATCTCTACGTGTCCACTGTTCTTTGTACACTGTGGCCTACCTTCAGAATAAGAAATAAACCCAATTTTCTCTGTTTATAATGTATACATCCATATATAGTAGCATGAGAAATAAGACAAAAACAATCCTGATAGAGTTATTAAGTTCCATTTTTGCTTTGCCTTAATTATTTTAATTAGATTGTAGCACAGCTTGGTGTTCATAACCAAAATTAAGTATAAATTAATGAGACAGTCTTTTCTTATTCACATCAGTTTTATTACCACGTGTTACTGGAACAGACTAAATTTACAGTTACCATTTAAATACATCCTTTTTGATAGCAATTATTAGTTACTGTTCTGTTTACTAAGATACATTACTTACCCACTGAGATTTCCAACTCACATAGTATATTATTCTGTAATCTAGGGACTTGAAAACTATTAACAAACCACTTTTGCTTTCTGGGAAATATTGTTAGACATGTGGGTACCACCGTATTAAAATGCGGTGCAGAAGGTTAATGTGAGAGTCCTGCAATCATTTTAGACTTTATTGCTGTCTCATCTCTGTGCTAGTCTGCGTGTAACCATGCATGAGTTGTGTATAATGCTGTACAGTGTACAGATTTTAGGCTTTCTTTCTTGTCTTTACCTTACGCTGAATTTCTGCTTCCAGTATTATGTTTTACTCTTTTCCCCTATGCACTTTTGAATAAAAAAATAGTTTTCCCATCTGCTTTATGATCACAAATGCTAACCAGTGCTTAAAACACATTTATTTGTCCTCTGTGTCTTCTCCCTACATGTGCATCTAGCTTATGTTGTCACAAAGCATTCATGTGTAAGGCAAGAACTGTTCTGAACAGGTGCACTGTTTTTGAAATTAGTTTCAGTTAGAATATTTACTAAAAGTCTGAGGATGTGGTCATTTGCTATTGCAAACATCAGGGTGTATTTTCAAGCTGGTATTGTAACATTAGTTCCCAAGTTACTTCTTAATGTAGTTTTTATTTGCATTGTTAATTGAGATGTATTGCTGCCACACCTTCCATGACAAGTTAAGAGGTACCACTTACCTTAGACAGAGGGGTATAAAGTTTATCACATCAGTATTTATTTTTATCTGCGGAGGAATTATAAATGTCTTATTTTTTAATGAGCCTGAGAGTAAGACTAAATGTTGCTAAAATATTGATATCATGTCCACAAACTTCCCAAAGTCAGTATATTTCGTATGTCTGCTGAAGGTTCCCATATAGTAGTTGCCAAAATCGGAGTAAGACAGTGCAGTCTTAACTTGGCCATCTTAGGAGTGTGGGCTGATGACTTGTACCTAAGTGGCATGCTTGTCCTTGTCATGTGCTGTTTAATGTCATGACAGTGCTGCCAGTCTGTCCACACCATTCAGTATCAGCACACTGTTTCTGTCTCTGAACTGTCTGTACTGTACCATGTTATAAGAAGCAGCCTTTCTTAATTCTGGACAATGTCCTTATTTTGCAGTTCCTTTTCTTTTACTCACCCTGCCTTGATTGATAATATATCAACAATCTTCGGTGGCGTAATAGTGCATGCCTACATGGATAAGGGCCTAGCTAATTCCGTAGGTGTAACTGTAGTCGAGCTCAGCTCTCTAGCTATAAATCACTCTGTCTCCATGTTAGAATGCTAAAGAAAGTAAGGAAAACAAACTTCAAAGACATTTTTTAAGTATCGGCCTTGTGTGCTTCTGCTGGAAAATTTCACTCAGAGTTGTCCTTTCTCTGCTTTTGTGTCTTCTCCCTCACAGTCTGATATGCTTGTGTTTCTCCCAGCTATCCTGACTAATTCCAGTCTCTAACACTCTAACTTATTTATTCTTCCTGTCTACCACTGTACACCTATACATGCATCTACAATTTTCTAGCACTGTAGAGTTATTTTCTGAAATTTCTATTTTTTTACCTTTCTGTTTTGTTTAGATGATGTTTGTGTACTAATAGATACTTTGGATGATACTGGTGTACCCTGGACATCACTGAGTACTCTCCAAGATACCTCTCCCATGCTGGGTATGGATCTGTTTCTTCATCTTTCTAGATGAAACTTCTCCTGAATTAGAGACAGCTCCTAATTTGACTAAGCTCTTTTAGGTTCATACGTGTTTACTAGGCTAACAACCACAGGGTCCTTTTTATGCCTAGCCATGCATCCCAAATGTCTGACAAGTTCTGGTACCATTGATAAGTGTAAGCAGAAGCTTGGGAGATGAAACATTTACAAGCAGGGGCCTGGGAGATGAACCATTTACAAGCTACCTGTGTTCATTAGAAACACAGGTGCCAAGTCAGGGATGAATTTCCTGTTCCCCATCCAGTTGTCCAAGTTACACTTGAACTGGGTTAGAGAGGAACTTTGTCTCACATGGATAGGGAGCCTGTTCCAGAGATGGGGTAGTCTCTGGGATATGTACATGTCTCTCCAGCAGGTTCTATTTATATCACAGGCAAGGTTTAAGTCTTTAAAATAGGTAATTCTGATGCTGTCGTGTGAATATGCAGGAGGGCCATCAGAGTGGGGTCTGACAATGTCTTGAATGCCAGGCATGGAACTCCCTTCAACAGCCTGTAGGAGACAGAATACAGGGATAGGGCCTTGAGGAGGTCTGCATAGGACATTTTATTTATACCCTGTATTCTTTCAGTGAAGAGCCTCTGTGGATGTTTCATTTGTTGGATATGCCTGGTTAGGTACATACCAAAGGTGGCATTGTACTCAATGATAGGTCTGATGAATGCCAAATACAGTCGAACAATGACTTCTTTGGACCTAGATGCTATACCTTGTTTATAAGTTGCACAACATATAATGATTTCCTCTCTACTCTAGACATGTTCATAGGTTCATAGGTTCATAGGTTCATACTAGGCTATCTGCCCGAGGGCATTTACAAGCCTAGCCCATCGTTTTGTGGCTTACGCCACCCCTTTAGTATGGGGAACTATACCCATTATTTTGCTGTGCCTCTGTCGAGCAGTGACACTGAGGTAATCCCTGGGGTATATCTGCGATCTCCCATCCATTGGTCAAGATTTCTCTTGAACAAGGCCAGCGAGGTGCTCTGCCTCACATGTACCGATTTTGTTCCACAGCATAGGAGTCTTTGGGTGATGAATCTATCCTCCAGCACGCCCTATTAATAGCCGTGTCAAGGTTTAAGTCTCCGCCCTTGTGGCTCTGATGGATCTAGATTTTTGAGGTGAAGCATATTCATCAAATCTGGGTTTGACATGGCCTTGTATGTTAGGCAAAGGTCACCTCTGAGCAAACTGAATAGAGCTGGAGTTCTTTCAGTCGGGCAGCATAGGACAGATTTTTGAGACCCTTTATCCTTTTGGTGAGGAACTTTGTGGCCTCTCCAGCTGCTGCAAGTGTCGGGTCAGATACATTCCAAATGGGGCATTGTACTCAATCATTGGTCTGATGAGTGATGAGTAAAGGGAGACTATGACCTCCCTTGATCTAGATGAGAATCCCTTCATGATAAGGTGGGCAATGTAGAAGGTCTTCCTAACTACTTTAGCTACATGGGTGTCGAATGACAGACTACTATCAACCTGGGTCCCCAGGTCCCTGATAACTTCTTCTGTGCTCAGTGGATTGCCACCTATTTGGTAGCTAGGGTTAACCTTGTTTTTCCCGAAGGGTATGACTATGCATTTTTTGGCATTTAACTTTAGGCCGTGGCTCTGGCACCAGTTATCCATTTCTGTGAGACCCTTCTGAAGGATATCTGATGATTAAAGGCTAGATTACTGTCTATGTGTGTCCCTAAGTCCCTGACTACTGGGTCAACTCTAAAGTGTGTGTTGTCAATATGATAGTTACCAGTGGTGGATGACTTCCCGAAGGATACTTTTATGCATTTCTTGGCATGTAATTTTAGTCCATGGCTCTGTCACCAATTGTTTGTCTGTGTCAGCCCTTCCTGAAGAACATTTTTGTCTGAGTGGGATTCAATGACAACTCCTAATTTGCAATCATCTGCAAATTGTCAACCAGAGACCACTGACATTGGTCTTTACTTCAGAGAAGTAAATGCCAAAAAGAAGAAGTCCAGGGACCAATCCCTGAGGGATTCCACTTCTGACTGGCCTCTTTGTAGAGGTGGACTCTCCAGTTATAACTTCCTGGGTCCTGTCTGTGTGCCAGTTAGCTTTCCTTCAGATGACACACAGGTCTTTGCCTAATCTCTTGAGTTTGTCAACAATGCCCAAGTGGGGTGTTGTGTCAAATGTCTTGGTTAGGTCAAGGTAGGCAGTGTGAACCATATTGCCCTCATCCATTGCTTTGGTGGCCTTCTCAAAGAAGTCCACCAGGTTGAGTGGACATGTGCTGCCCTTGATGAAACCAAACTGGATTGGGTCCAGTGTCTGGAGGTTTACTATATCATTATTGATCATTTCCATGATAATTCATTCCATGGCTTTGCATACAAGACTAGTGAGACTTATGGATCTGTACTTTCCAGGGTTTGTAGATGGCCCATTTTTGTGCAGAGGGATGACTCTTGCTGTTCTCCATTCATGAGGCACTGAGCTTGTTTGGAGGCTACAGTTAAATAGTAATTCCAGAGGGCCTGATAGGTCATGTTTCACTGTATTTAGAAGGATGCGGGGATATTGTCTGGGCCCATTGATGCAGTGTTCTTGGCCTTAAAGAGAGCATTAAGGACCTGTTCCTTAGTGATAGCAAGAGGAGTTATCCTCAATGGTATTTCCTGAGGGAAGGTTGAGCTGGAGAGAGAGAGGTAAAGTTGGAGCTGAGTTTGTCAGCCAGTAGGTTTGCTATATCTTCTGGCTCGGTATAGGTGGGTGCATTTACAATGAGCTCTGTACACAATTGTGTATTGCCTTTGAGGTTGTGGACATAGCTAAAGAATGCCTTGCGTGTGACCTTGGCTTGGGAGGTCAAACTTACCTCAGATTTGGCTTTAGTAAACTTTTTTTGTCCTCTGAGCTGTTTGTTTAGTTTGAGAGTGCTTTTATCCTGCTGGGTGCTGCACCTCCTAATTTTTGCCATGATTTTCTTCCTTCTGTTATACAGTCGATTGATTTTGTGATTCCCCCAGGGTGGCTTGTTTTTTGAGTTAGTTCTGTACTTCTTTCTGGTGGGTACAGCTGCCTCTAAGCAGCTATTAACATGCTTGTATAGGGTTTCTGTGAACAGTCCTGCATAGTCAGCAGTGTTGTGAGGGTTTATGGGGGCTTGAAATTTTGCCAGGTTATCACTTAATAGCAGAAAGTTAGCCTTAGAGTAGTTCCTGAATATTCCAGTATTAACTGGGGGTCTAGGTTTTATTTTTACTTCAAAGGAGACCATTTTGTGGTCTGACCTTACCAAGGAAGACATTACACTAGGGGATGTGCAATACTCTCCAAATAATGTTCCTCTGTATTTAATTTATTTGTTGATTGATTGATTACTGGATTTCCCTTGTGTGTGCATCATTCAGTGCTGCTCAGAGACTGAGCAGATTGTCTTCCTTGTACATTGGTGACTGCCAAGGATGATACAATCTATCAGCAGCCTCCCTCAGATATCTCCCTGCTCTCATATCATTTCCTCCCAAGATCCTATAAAGCATCCCGTACTTTTCTACTCAGCACCCTATCAGTAGTGCAAGACCTGATAATCCAAGTTCCAGCACATTAAGAAGTAAAACTCAATTCCGGAAGAATGACAACAAATTCACAAACTAATATACTTATCAAGCATGTTTGTGGGGGAGGCTTCACCTCCATGCAACCTCCGAACTATGGTCTATGCCCCACAGCCATGTAGCTCACATATACTAACTCCAAGATCACTGTACTTCCCAGAGGGGAGAATATTCTGTGGTATCACAATGTTGGAGTTAGTGTGTGTGTCCCTCACTCACATTATAGCTCTTTTCCAGGGATCATAGCTACAATCTTTGCACAGTCAACAGGCATGCTTTGTTTTATAGTCTGTAGTCCCTTCTTCTCTTCTAAGCCTAATTTTCTTTTACTAATTTAGTTACTGTTAAGAACCATGAAGTTGATGGGTCTTTTCATCTCCATACTTATATGTCCAATATTCCTATAACTTGAAAAGCTATTGTTATTTCCCATATTCCTTTATAACTTGTGCCTGTCTTGGGAAATTATGCCTGTCCAGGCATAAACATGCCATATCCATGCTTAAATAAATTCATTTCATAAGGTTATATCCTAAATCCCATTGTAACTACTGTCTTATACTTGCTTGTGTCCTGGTGTCTGTCCAGACATAAACATGTCATATCCATGCGTAATTACAAAACTGTTGGTCAGTAGAGTCAGTACAGCCACTTCTGCATGGAAAGCATACACAGTGTCAAGGTTAGGTAAGATTAATTTTTTTGCATACCCATCCATTCCACTTGTATTTTCTCTTCCATGAAAGGATAACCACCTTCTGAAACTAATACGTGTTCTTCAAATGCTTTCTCTGACTGGTCTTTTCTGTTGTCAAGAATTACCCAGGTTTATAGTGTCTGTCACAAAATACTCTGCTAAAATGTTGTCTGGGTAAACCCTAGAGCATTAACAGTACACTGAAGTATCCATACTAGCATTTGTAGGTTCAGAAACATGTTTTCTGATCTTCAGACAGATTACCTGTATAAATCAGACAGTTCTTTACTCTCTCTTGAGATCTGAGTAAAACCCCCCTGTAAGAAGTAGTGGGATCATTGTCATGAGTTATACTTTCTATGTAATGAGCCAGACTAATTCATGTAAAAAGGAGTTAAAAAAAAATCATGGGGAGTTGCCATCTGTCGAAGTGCAGACCTGAAGTATTTTCTTAACAAAAGACAACTTTAGGTATCAGAATTCTGCTAAGCATCTGTCAACTTGCTAAAAACAAGCATCTTATTACCAGCCAATTCCGCGGTAGTGGTGCAGCAGTAGCGTTATCGCCTCACAGTAAGACGCTGTCTAGTTCGATTCTCAGCTAGAGCGTCTTCTGCGTGGAGACATGCGTGAATGGGCGTACCTTCGCTAAAGGTTGTGCGTTAGGGCTGGTAACTCGGCACGTAAAAATCAACTACCAATCATTAGCGGACCCGAGTTCTGCTGTGGCGACCCCTAACCGGGAAAAGCCGAAAGACACAACAACAACCAGCCAGATAGTGCTTACTAAGTTGTTGAAACATTTTTTGAATTGGTATCAAAATCAGTCCCTACATTACATGACACATAGTTAGCAGCTTTTGTATTAACTGGCCTAAAACTATTAATTTCCCTGACAATCGACATCATCCCCCACTATGGGGATGGGGAGGAACTGGCCACATTGCCTACAGTAACTGATCCTGTAACTTGTTGTAGGTACCTGTGTACTAACTAGTTCTCATCATAAAATGCAGATGATAGGTATTTTATGAGATACACTCAGTGATCATTCCCTTATCTTTGCCATTTGCCATTTCTGATTTAAGGATTGTAATGTCACACAGGGGGAACACCTGTCACCTATCTTAGCCAGTGAAGGAAAACATTTATATGTGCTTACAAAGGGACTCTTTCTAACTTCAGAGCATTATGAAGTGCCACCTGATTGAACATGGGCACTGAAAATAAACAAATGTTTGATTACCTCTGCAAACAAAAGGCTGATCAAATTGCAGTAGAGTTCAGAGAATTCTTTGGCTGTATTCAGTCTTCTGAAACATGTCGGCTGTCAAAAATACAGCACTTTTCAATATGTCCAAATGTACAGCTCCATCACACTTGCATCCCATCTTCCTTTAAAAAATCTGCCAATAGAAGTCTCCTAGAAAGCTTCATGAAAGGGGACAAAGTAGGCTTTACGTGGTCAGATACTTATCCCCAACATTTGTCTTTTTTGTATCTAGTTGTAGTTAATGCAGTTGCCGTCTATCGGCACTTATGAGCAGCTAGCTTGACGGCAGAGACTACATTATTACAGCTTTGTTTTAATGTGGTAGATGGATTATACTGCTTGCCTTACCTCTTATTAGTATATTATTGCCTCCTTCTTTTACACTTCGACAGGCAATACACTAATGTTGCATATTTTCTGGGTTCCCTACTGTATGTTGCAAATGTTTAAGATGGTGTTTTGGTGATAACTGTTTTCTTTTTTGATTCCAAATACACATGTAACCACCCTTTTCTCTCCCTTTTCCTCCAGCTTTCTCCTTCTATACTGAGCCATGGGTACAGCTACTGCCCTTCTAAGACCTCCCTACCTGCATGCTCCCTGATCTTGAAAGACAATTGCAAGAAACAAAGCATGTCCCTGCCCTGTACTGTTGTATATCGCACAGTGTCTTGTAACTAAATCCGGCTCTATTGTGGTGTACACACTACGCTAGGACCATACAGAAGGTACCCCTCACCTATCTTATTATCCTTTCCCTCCCCCATAGAACTTGTGTTTTATGATCAATGTAACTGTTCCTAGATTGTAGTGCCCTACTCCTACAGTCTTTTACCATTCTACCCTGCAGTTATCCTTCAAACATTGGTTCAAAAGAATAAGCAAAGAAAATAAATAGTAATTGTACTGTAAGTTATACTGAACTGGATTAAGTCTTGGCTTTTCTAATTGGCTCTTGCACGCAGTCTTGGCCAGGTTCTGCCCGCTCCATCACACTTACATCCCATCTTCCTTTGCAAAACTTAGACGTCTCCTAGAAAACTTCATGAAAGGGGACAAGTAGGTTTTACATGGTCAGATACTTATCCCCAACATTTGTCTTTTTTGTACCTAGTTGTAGTTAACGCTCGGGCTCACTTCGCTCACCTACACTCTTTCCCACCCACCCACCCCTGCATCAGTTACATGTATTCCATTAGCTCCACCTCCCACTTACTCTTACCCAGTAGCTACTCACTACCACCCCTTTCGCCTTAACTAGTAATTTACAGTCTAAACAACCTTATCTACCATACCTTCTTCAATACAAAATGCTACAGCTAAAATGTAGCTATATTCTACTCTCACTTAACTTTTGTTGGCTAATACTATTAACATATACCACCTCCTACAATACCACACCAATCTATCTATATCCAAATACTGCCACATCCCCAGCCCAGAAAGGCAAACACCCACACAGCTTCTCAAACATATCTGCCAGCTTCATTAGCACCTATACCTAATACTTTCTAAAATGACAAATACTCAACCACTCATTAAGATCTGTCCCCAAACTAAGTTCAAATCTTCTAAAAACTCCATTAAAAAACCACCACCAAAACTCTCCTTACCCCAATAACCTAAATCAATGCGGCGACAACCACCCCAACCCTGGACTCCCACAAAACCACACTCCACTCCAGACAACAGCCCCCAAACAGATGATGCTAGTCACCTTAAACATATGCAGTTTATGCGACAAATTAACATAATTTCAGGCATGGCTAACACAGTACTCCTCAGACTTAGTCACAGTTACTAAAACCTGGCTAAAGCCACATATCAAAGACACAGACCTCCTCCCACCTGGCTATAACATAGTAAGAAAGGACAGAACCAAGAAAAAAAAGCAGGTGGTATTGCCATACTCTATCCCAACAAATATACTATACTTCCATATCCCAAAGATATTCCCACCTTTGGTAATGCAGAAATTATCATTGCATTACTAAAACTCAATAGCCATAAAAAATGTTATCATAACAGTCAATATTCCCCCAGGCCAAAATATCCCAGTACTGGAAAACGTTCTCTCTTGGGTATCCAAAAATATCTCCAGTGAAACGTTCATCATGGGAGATGTCAATATCAATTGGCTAAACCTTTCCACAGACTCACCAGCAAGTAGTATCTAACTTCATGGTTTTACACAGTTAATCACATTACCTACTAGAATACGTAACAGTAACCTAACCTCAGGCCTTGACTGGATCCTGGTCTCTGACCTTCTCAAATACTGTAACTCCAACACCCTATTTAATTCATTCAGTGACCATCTCTCTGCTTATACCCATAGAACCACCTCCCAAAAACTGAAAACCCACACTTAAAGACATCCAGAAACCTAACAAAGTTCAGTCAGGAACTATTTAACAGCATACTAAAATCTATCAACTGGACCCCATTAAAAACTTTACCTTTAGATGAGGATGTCAACCATTTCAACAAAACTTTCCTATATACCATTAATGACTTAGTCCCTCTCAGAACTAAAAAACAAAATCTAATCATGCACCTTGGTTAACCAAATCAACCAAACAAATATTACTAACTAGAGACAGAGCCTGGAAAGATTGGCAAAAAAATAAAACAGATACAAACTGGCAAAAATACAGGCAACTAAGTAATACAGCAAAAAAAATATATATATATATATATATATATATATATATAATGCTGATAAGAAAAACTGCTTTTCTCAGCAACTAACCAGCCATAAGAACAACCCTAAAAACATTATGGAAAAACTACTAAAACAATACTCACCTTGGATCCACATAAAACCCTACCCCAAATGCAAATAAGACACCATCCGAAATAGCTAACATGTTCGATTCCAACTTCAGAGATAGCTTCACTTCACTAATCACAAGCCTTAAGCAGTCTACAACTCCCAACAATCTCAAAACCTCACCTACCCCCAACCAATACCCAACAATTCCTCTTCTCTCTTTTCAACGTGTTCCCACTTCACTAATTCAGAAACTTCTCCTCAAACTTAAACCATGCTCATGTTCCTCAGACAACCTTCCACCAGAATACTTACAACTTGCTGCAGACTCCATCGCCATTCCAACTGGCATCCTTATTAACCGATCCATCTCTGAATCCTGTGTCCCAACCCTCTGGAAAAAAATCTGTCATGACCCCTTTACACAAAGGAGGGAAATCAACCGAATTTGCAAACTACAGACCCATCTCCATCCTCTCACCACTTTCCAAACTACTTGAAAAATGTATACATATTGAATTACTTAACCACCTCACCCATTATAATATACTTATACCCACTCAGCATGGCTTCAGGTCATCCCACAGTACCACAACAGCTCTTATGTCTTTCACAGACCTAGTTAATAAGTCTAGGGATTCCAACCTACGTACATCCATTATACTGTTAGACCTGTCAAAGGTCTTTGACACAGTCTCACACAAAAAACTTCTCCAGCAGCTGACACCATTAGGTTGCTTACCAACCTACACACAGTGATTTAGGAGTTACTTAACCAGTAGACAACAGTGTGTGAAATAGCAAAGCTGCCTATCAGAATACCAAACCAACAAAACAAGAGTTCCACAGGGGTTCTTCCTAGGACCCCTCCTCTTTAATATATTCATTAATAACCTTCACACAACCTGTCATCATAGCACTTTAATTCAATATGCTGATGAGTCAGCTATCATCACCTCCTCTGACAATATCCCTGATCTACTGAAAAAAACACAGAGCACATTTATCTCCATAGAGCCATGGCTAAACAAAGCACAACTACTGCTTAACCCTAACAAAACCAAACTGTTACTTTTTTCTCCCAAAAAAAACTCATCAAAATTCAAAATATACTCCCATAACAATACCGAGACTGAAATTGTTACTAATGCCAAATTATTAGGAGTCACCATAGACAACAAGCTCTCATATGAACAACACATTCTTAATGCCATAAAAAAAAACACACTTCAAACTAGGAACTCTCTACAGACAAAAAACTTCCTGGACCCAAGCTCTAAAAACACTCCCGCAAATACCTGTCTTCTCTCCTCCCTTCTCTACGGCGCTCCCTTATTCACTAACCTGCATGTCTCTTTCAAAACTAAACTTCAGTCTTGTTACTATAACATTGCAAAATTCGCAACAAATTCATCCTACCTTACCCATCACTGCAATGCTCTCAAGAAACTAAACTGGCTGAAATTCCCTGGTGCTGCGGTAGCGTTGTTGCCTCACAGTAAGACGCTGACCGGTTCGAGACTCAGCTAGAGCGCCTTCTACGTGGAGACATGCGTGAATGGACGTACCTTCGTTGAAGGTTGTACATTAGGGCTGGCAACTCAGAACGTAAAAATCAACTGCCAGTCATTAGCGGACCGGAGTTCCACTGCGGCGACCCCTAACCGGGAAAAGCCAAAAGACACAACATCTCAGCTACCTACAGCACAAACAATAATTTATAAGCCTGATAGCTGCCCAGTCATAAAAGGCATCCTCCACATCTACTGTTCTACTAAAAATCTCTGCTCAAATAATAAGAAACTTATAGATGTATACAAACCTAAAAAAAGAGCTGATAAGTGTCTTTATTCTTATGCCATAGCTAAACTCTGGAACAACCTCCCAAATAACAATACCAGACTTGAACAGCCCAAAATTTTCAAGCTCGCTCTAAAGAATTACCTCTAAAACTCTTGGACCTGTCCTTGCCAAACTTAACACTCACCTCTTCACCACCTCCCCCTGCCACTTCATAGTTATCTTTCCTTAAACATCCCACCAACCTTCTGACTTCAATAAACACTACATACTAACACATATATACCCTTCCTCCTATCTGTTGCACTCCACTCAAACCTATCCATTTCTTCTAATATTATTCCTATAAAGTATTAATCCATTTCCCCACAAATCCCTACCAGGCATTCTGCTTTTTATTATTTCCTTGTGTAATGTATACTTGTAAGATGTATACCCTTTAAACTGATGCATTGAAATGTATTCTCTAAACTATCTGACTGCATCTTGAAACAATGTTAGGATCCTTTGCTTGTATCTAATGTATTGTATCATTATACTGTATTATCTGTTAATGATTGTACTGGAGCTTTTCTCCCTGGGCCTCCACTGAAAATGGGTCCCTGACCCAGTCGGACTTTCCTGGTTACCAAATATCAATAAAAAGTTCAGTCATTAAAAGCAGTCTCCATACTCATAAACGGAAATGTCTGCCCAGACAGTATTGGGCCCAAGACTGAAACTCTTAGTGTTATCAATAACTACAGACCTTGAAACCTTAAAAAAAATTGGCTACACTGTAGTACAATACGTCTTTCTTAACTGTTTGCAACAGGACTGCTTATATCCCTGTTCCTAGATAGGAGTCCACAACTAGGTATAGTGGGAGCACTTTGTTATGACTTTCTAATGGAGTCATACATATCGCATACAGAGACTTTAATGTATCAGCCTTATTTCTTGACTCAGCAAAGTCCTTCAACACACTAAACAGTAATAAACTCCTTTTAAGGTTACTGAGGCTTTTGGCTCACTTTTCACTCTCCCCTGTTTAGAAGTTAGGGCTGATGCATAATTCTGAGAATACAGTTGTAAAAGGCTGTTTCTTTTCTCAAATAACTGGGGCCTTTGTTGTTTCACATCTTCTTTGTATGTATGTATGTATGTATGTATGTATGGATGGTATGCATGTATGTCAGGCTAGCTGTAAAATAGATACGTTATGTTAATTTATGTCCTGCTCTGTATACTGTTATACTAGATTTACTGACATTAAATGAGAGGTCATTGTTGTTATACTAGGTGTCTATTTGTGGACCATCTTGAAGAACTTTTATTAAAATAATTGCATTCCCAAGTTTGCAAACATCAGTATATGTGATTATTCAAAACACATTTACCACTTGTATAACTGAGAAGAATATTCCAAAAGGAAGTGGCCTCCATTCAAAGCTCCGTAGTACACCACTGGTAAACTCTCATCACAATAGACAGGTAATCCCACACCGTGATGTGTATCTTGCTGCTTAACTAGTATTTTATGATTATAATTATACATGAAGTGACATTTAATGCTTGTAATTTGTCAATCATTCCCTGATGTGGAGTAATGTTGAATGCTTTGTCAAAGTTAAGGTAAAAAGCATGCAGTAGCATTCTCTCATTAAGTGTTGTTAATCTCTTCAAAGAATGCATCAAGATTCAAAAAGCAGTGTTTCTCCATAACCAGTCTATAGTGTTACATACCTCACAAAAACAGGCCCCCTGTGTCATCCTGGATAAGCTGCATTATGACTCCCTGTCTGTGATTTTACTGTCTAAAAGTGCTAGGGTCTAAAGTGACCACCTCCTTTTTAAACTAGTACCACAGCAGTCTGTCACCCTAGGTTAGCTCTTAAGGAGATAATTTGCTATATAAAAGTAGTAACCTGTTCAACACGTCTGATTTTGATTTACTGAATTCAACCCCTATCAAGTCTTCTCTTAAAAGGGGCTGTGCCCAGCAGGGATAACCTGGACAAAAATGTTCTGAATGGCGGACATGTAATAACCTATAATTACCACTTCATGGATAGTTGCCCTTAGGTAGCCCAAGGTTGTCATGCTTTAGAAATGCTAAAGGCATTGATTGCACATCACATAGTAACTGGGGGGCAGTGGATATTTTTTGTTTGTGTGCGTTATGTTTATGTCACTCCATTGCTGATTCCTTTTATAACGTCATTATAGGAGGAGTGTGCGCATACATGTTTTGACTCTTTAAAAAATAGCCATTGCCAACATATACATATTGGCTTACTTCTTCGTATCAGCTCAGTCCTTTGTAATTTTGCAGAAAGTTTGTTGTAACATTTGAGTATGACAGACTTTAGAAAGAAGCAGACATTTCAAAACTTGCCCTGCCAGTCAAAAATCTCATTTAATTATGCTGCTACTTTTTAATGTACAAGAGAATCGTTTGTATTTTGTGTGCAGGGATGTTTCAGGGCAACGTTATTTGTTTTCATTAATGTTACTTTTAAAACAATACCTTGTATGTTATTAAGGTTAGGAAATGCATTTTAATATACTATGTATTCTGTATTGGTTCTTATCTACCTTTGATAACTCAGGGCAGTTAAACAATCTCCAAAAATTTGGGAGCAGTCTTTCTGTGCAAGACTGAAAAACATGGTTTTAGTTGCCGGAAGAAGAAAATGTTATATTCTGTTGGAAACTTGGGGTGAAGCCAGGACAAGCTGAGTTTGCCTTAATTTACTGCTCATCCCAAAACATATTCTGTAAATCCACACATTTCAAGATATTTCATTTATTACACACCAGATATCCACATACAAAGTAAATATCTGTTTATACTTACACGCAAGTGAGCACACACAAGCACACCTGCAGAGTGTGTGTGTGTGTGTGTGTGTGTGTGTGTGTGTGTGTGTGTGTGTGTGTGTGTGTGTGTGTGTGTGTGTGTGTGTGTGTGTATATATATATATATATATATATATATATATATATATATATATATATATATGTATGTATGGATTCACTTTATAACCTCGAAATACTGAAATATCGAAATTCAGTATGTCGAGGCTATAAAGTGGAAACCTGAAAAGAATGAAAACTCAGAAGCGCGAAATTCAAAATCTCGCATACCGGAGATTTTAAATTACCACTTCTGGTGTACACAAACACACACCTTCCTCTCCACACACAAACACAAGCTCTGTCCTGCACCCCCCCACATCCCCTACTTAAATATTCTAACTCCGAGGTCGCACTACATACAAAAACACACAAAACACCACCACACACATTACATTCTCCTCGCACACACACACATCACAGTAACAAAACACACCCAACACACACCACAGCCCCTACCCAAAACCTTTAACACATAAACACTTACCTGAATCCATAACCACAGCAAAACACCAGAAGCACTAATTCAAAGATGCAAGATTTTGAATTTTGCTCTTCTGAGTTTTCGTTCTTTTCAGGTTTCCACTTTATGGGCTCAAAATACTGAAATTCAATATTTCAGTATTTTGAGCTGCTAAAGTGAATCCATATAGATATATTGTGTAGTCAGGAAATCCTTCTACGTGGCACACCTCATCACAAAAAGTTTCTCATCCAGAAAAAAAGAGGTAATTGTTCCCCTCTACTCATCACTTGTTAGACCAATTATAGAGTACAACGCCCCTTTTGGTATGTACCTCACAAGACATCTACAACAACTGGAAAGGCTGCAGAAAATACCTCACAAAGAGGATTACCAGCCTCAGACAGATTCCCTACGCAGATCGTCTCAAAAGACTTCAGCTTTACTCCGTCGCATATCGCCTACTCAGAGGTGATCTCTGCCTAACATACAAAGCTATGTCAAACCCAGAGCTGTTGGACATGCTCCACTTAAAGAAATCCCAATCCCTCTGAGTTACACGCTCTAGGGACCTAAACCTTGTCACCACAATAAACAGAACATGCCGGAGGGATAGATTCCTGTCCCAGAGACTTCCCATACTCTGGAATAAACTACCTATCTATATCAAACAAAGCTCCTCATTAGCACTCTTCAAGAAAAATCTTGATGATTGGATGGGAAATAGGAAATTCACCCTGGAGATTACCTCTGTGGCTCTGCTCGTAGATATGGTGTCTTTCTTAGATCATCTAGGTTGTTGTATCTTTCGGCTTTTCCCGGTTAGCAGTCGCCACAGCGGAACTCCAGTCCACTAATGATTGGCAGCAGATTTTTACATACCGAGTTGCCAGCCCTGACGTACAACCTTCAACGAAGGTACGCCCATTCACGCATGTCTCCACACAGAAGACGCTCTAGCTGAGAATCGAACAGGACAACGTCTTGCTGTGAGGCGACAACACTACCGCAGCACCACCACCGCAGCTCTTAGATCATCTAGGTATTTGACTAAAGTCATATAAAGCCATTACATCTTCTCTCCCACACTTTTTTTGAAATCTGCTGCACTCATTTCCT
The DNA here is from genome assembly GCF_019279795.1 of Protopterus annectens. Taxonomy (NCBI): domain Eukaryota; kingdom Metazoa; phylum Chordata; order Ceratodontiformes; family Protopteridae; genus Protopterus; species Protopterus annectens. Next base: position 532,522,035 of record NC_056729.1, on the reverse strand, counting down.
TCATTGGTGTATCAATTCTGTTATTTTGGTACCGTATCTGCCTTTGTGTGTTTGTTGTAAGTCTGTTTTGTGTGTTGCTTGGTATCTTTGCATCATATCCTGAACTGCATATATCTCTGTTTCTTTGGACTGCCATTTCTTCTATATTACTTTATGTAATATATTGATGTAGTACATATTGTGAAGAGTGGATTCTAGAAATCATGAGATCATCATTCCATTTTACAGGTCACTGGTATGTTAGTATTTGAAGTTCTGTGTATGTTTCAAGATCATCACATCTCTGAGCCGAAAAAGGGTAGAGTTAGAATAGTAAAAATATGGCTCATAAAATTACAAAAAATGGTAACTGGAATGATGGGGCTGGAATATGAGAAGAAGCACAGGAATATGGAGATGGGTTTTTCTTCTTTTTGGCAAGCTACACAACAAATATATTTGAAAAATGTAAGATAAAAAAAAAAAATATATATATATATATATATATATAATGGATATGCATATTTCGCCCTTGTTATGACCTCTTCAGCATAGCATTACAGGGCCAAGCCACCTTTACCTTTCTAACTTATATATATATATATATATATATATATATATATATATATATATATATATATATACCAACAACGTGGTCCCACTACAGTTGGGAAGAGTGAAAAAAAACACAAACTGTGATAAATCAAGCCATGATTTATTGCCTCAACAAAGGATAGGTATACTATTGGACTTGTATGTATCAGTAGTTTGAAGAAAAAGGGCAGTATTGTTTTAGCACACCACACTGAGAGGGCAGATAGAAGGGGTGAAAATTAAGAGGAAGGATGGTGGGGGAGAAGGGAACTTAGGAGACAGCTGAGAGGGCGACATTTCAGATTAGACTTGAGGAAATATGTCACCGACTAGGTGTTACTGACTTGAATGTGTTTTATATGTCTGAGTCATCAGAGGGGTCAGTGTTGCTTTGGGCAACAGAAAAACGGAAATGATAGTACAAGGGTTTAGGAAGGAGATCTTCAACTTTATACACTTGTTACATATTAGGAATTGTAGGCATGACCAAGTGGACAAAGTGTTCGACAAAAAGTCCATTGTGGTTTCCCTTTGTAGGTTCAAATTTTGCCAGTTATGAACCTTTGTAAGTTCTGTAGTTTAGTGCTTATTATGCTTCACATGCAGATGGTCCTGAGTTCAATCCCCAGTAGAGTCATTACTGGTGATTGATGCAATGGGATAAGGCTGCGAGCTGTAATTCCTGCAGTACAGGCTTTGATTCCCTCTTCCCTTACTTGCATCTGTGTGACCTTGAACAAGTCTAGTAACAAATGAAACGAGTACCTCCACTCCAAACCAGTAACCAGAAAGGAGAGGCAACCAGTGGGCTTCACAAATTTTATTACAAATCCAGTCAGTAGTTAAGTGCTTTCATCACTTAGGACTTCATCAGAACTACTGTTAACAACCATCCAAAGGTTTAAATAACCAAAAATATCACATGGTAAAACCCATGTTTAAATGTTAAAGCTGTAAGCACTAAAAATAACTAAACACAATAAAACCATAATAAAAATCACATAAGCTTATATTGCACACTCAAGGCATATAGCAATGAATAAAATATATAAAAAAAATAAAATACTTAGAAAAATGTTACAGATGTTTGTATCATAAAATTCAACACTCCAAACTATATATTTTTTATAATTTATTCATTGCTATATGCCTTGAGTGCGCAATATAAGCTTGTGTGATTTTTTTATTATGGTTTTATTATGTTTAGTTATTTTTAGTGCTTGCAGTTTTAAAATTTAAACATGGGTTTTATCAGGTGACATTTTTTGATTATTTAAACCTTTGGATGGTTAACAGTAGTTCTGATGAAGTCCTAAGGGATGAAGAGCTTAACTACTGACTGGATTTGTAATAAAATGTGTGAAGCTCACTGGTTGCCTCTCCTTTCTGGTTACAAGTCTAGTAGCAACTTATGAACTTATGTTTTATCAAAACAGAGCAAGTTATTTGAAGTAAGTATATTATGGCTTTCAGTTAAGCCGCAGTGGTGCAGCGGTAGCATTGTCGCCTCACCGCAAGAGGTACTCCTGTTCGATTCTCGGCTGGAGTGCCTTCTGTGTGGAGTCTGCATGTCCTCCCCGCAGTCGAGTGGCATTCGAAAGACATGCGCAAATGGGGGTGCCTTCTTTGAAGGTTGGTCATCGGGCTGGCACCTCAGCACCGTAAAAATCGACTGCCAATCATTAGCGGACCGGAGTTCCACTGTGGCAACCCCTAACCGGGAAAAGCCGTAAGAAAAACAACAACAACATATTATGGCTTTTAGTTCAGAAACATTCTCCTTTTGAGGTACCTCCAGATGTCATGGAGAGGTTATGTGCTTTCATCATATAATGCTGCATCAGTAAAACAAAATATTAAGCAATCTTCCAGTTGCATCTTGAAAAAAATATCTTTTCAAGAGTAGCATGAACAACAGTTCAGTTGAGTATGTTTAGATTTATTTTATTTACATGTACATACTTAATACATTTAGCAGTTATTGTGTCATGAGATTATGTATGTGATTTACTTTTTAAATTAAACGTTCACGCCTGGAGCAAAATAACACAGCTGACAGGTGTGCATAGAGTAGGAGTAACAGAAACATACATTTCCCATTCCATAAATGAAGAAAGGTACTCCAAGGTATAGTTGCTTGGAAGATAAAGTGTTTCATAAGTAATAATCGTGTTTTTGACATGTGCCTGTTGTTTTTGTACATGGCTGAGTCACGCTTTTATTTTTATTACTATATAAAGTGCACCTTTTTTTGTCTTTTCACCCATTGTGGGTAGGCAAGTACCAATTTTTAGCTGACTCACAGTTATTGTTATGCCTTTGCAAAACCATAAAAAAACTGTTAGCCATAAAAGAAGCATGCATTGTCCATTTATAAAAGAATACAACAGAATCTGATGGGGTTTACAGGTTAATCAGTAAAGTCAGCAACCACACTGCTTGTAATGCAGCAGATCACATCTGACACTGTAAAGGCAGAATCTTAAAGCAACTAAGTAACCATCAGCAGATTCCAGGTATGGAGTTTTCATAGGTTCATAGGTTCATACTAGGCTATCTGCCCTAGGGCATTTATAAGCCTAGACAGAGTGTGTTTGGCTTTCGCCACCCATTTTAAATTAATTTTGCTATGCCCTTTTTCGAAGTTAGTATACTGTGCCTCTGTCTAACAGTGACACAGAAGTGATACCCGGGGTAAACCTACGATCTCCCATCCACTCATCAAGATTCCTCTTGAAGAGAGTCAATGAAGGACTCTGCCTAACCTGGACTGGGATTTTATTCCAGAGTGAAGGGAGCCTCTGGGTTATGAATCTGTCCCTCCAGCATGTCCTATTTATTTCAGTGCTGAGGTTCAAGTCTCTTGAGCGCGTAGCTCGATGGGATTTGGATTTTCTGAGGTGCAGCATGTCCATTAATTCCGGGTTGGACATGGCTTTATATGTCAGGCACAGATCGCCTCTGAGCAGGCGGTATGCCACTCAGTATAGCTGGAGTGTCTTTAACCGGGCAGCTTATGACATCTGTTTGAGCCCTTTGATCCTCTTGGTGAGGTGCTTTTGGGGTCTTTCCAGTTGCTGCAGGTGTCTGGTAAGGTACATCCCAAAAGGGGCATTGTACTCAATTATGGGCCTGATGAGGGATGGGTAAAGAGGCACGATGACCTCCCCTGATCTAGATATGAATCCCTTCATGATTAGGTGGGCTATATAAAATGTTTTTCTAACCACTTTGGCCACGTGGTTGTCAAATGAGAGATTGCTATCAACTTGGGTCCCCAGGTCCCTAATTATTTCTTCTGTACTTAATGGATTACCACCTATGTGGTAATTTGTGGGCACTTTGTTTTTGCCAAAGGGGATGACTATACACTTTTTGGCATTTAGCTTGAGGCCATGGCTCTGGCACCAGTTGTCTGTTTCTATGAGGCCCTTTTGGAGGATGCTTGCGTCGGCTGGAGAGTCGATTATGGCGCCCAGTTTTCAGTCATCTGCGAACTTGGTCAGCCACAGTCCTTCTGTGTTGGCCTGTACCTCCGAGAAATATATACCGAACAAGAGAGGTCCCAGGACTGAGCCTTGTGGGACGCCACTTGTAACTGGTTTGGAGTCTGACATGGCTCCAGCAATTCTAACCATGTGGGTTCTGTCCTTGAGCCAGTTTGCAACCCATCTAGTGACATAGGGGTTTATATTTAAGCTGGTGAGCGTATCTATAATGCCCGAGTGGGGTATTGTATCGAAGGCTTTTGCAAGGTCCAGGTAGGCTGTGTGGACCACCTTCCCCTCGTCAATGGCCTTGGTGACTGTTTCAAAGAAATCGACCAGGTTTAAGAGGCAGGATCTGCCCTTAACAAAGCCGAACTGGGTAGGATCCAGTGTCTGTAGGTCCCCAATATCTTTATTTATGAGGTCCATGATGATCCTTTCCATAGCTTTGCAGACCAAGCTAGTCAGGCTTATGGGGCGATAGTTTCCAGGATCCGTTGAGGCACCACCTTTGTGGAGAGGGACCACTGTTGCTGTACACCAGTCTTTGGGTACATATCCTGTAGTAAGGCTGAGATTGAACAGTAGTTTTATGTTTGGGTTTAGCTCTTCTTGGAGTTCATGTAGGACGCAGCCTGGGACACCGTCTGGTCCCATTGATGCTGTGTTTTTAGCTTTGGAGAGGGCGGCTCTTACCTGAGCATCTGAGATGTCAGAGGGGCAGCACTCTGCTGGGATATATATTTGCCCTTTTGGTGGGGAGAGTTTGCGCTGAACCTGTCAGCTAGGATGTTGGCAATGTCTGTGGATTCGTTTTTTTTTTTTGTCATTTTGGACTAATTCTGAGCATATCTGGGAATTCCCACCCAGGTTCCTAACATAACTAAAGAAAGCCTTGTGATTATCCTTAGTGTCCTGTGCAATTTTTCTCTCGAAGCTGGCCTTAGACGATTTTATGAGTGCCCGTAGTTTTTTGCTAATACTGATCAGAGATGCCTTCCCTTTTTGGGATTTTGCTCTATCATGTAGTAGCTTCCTCCTCCTATTGTATAGTTTGTTTATGGCTGGGGTCCACCAGACAGGACATCTGCCTTTGGAGGATTGGGTCTTGATTTTATTTGGGATTGCATGATCCATGCATTCCTGAAGGTGTTCATAGAATGTGTTTATAAAGGATTCTGCGGTCTGGGCCGTATTTTCCACAGGCTCGGGGGCTTTGAAGGATTCCACCTCGGTTTTGAGGAGTGTGAAATTTGCTTTAGAGAAGTTTTTCACTGTGGTTTTCTGGGCAGGGGGTGGGGTCGGGATGTGAATATACAGTGAGATTAGTTTATGGTCTGATCTTACTAGTGAGGGATACACTTCTGGTCTGGAGCATAGAGTCCCCATGTTGGTGATGATCAGGTCCAGTATGTTTTCCCCTCTTGTGGGAGTGGTAACAAGTTGTTCCATAGCATTTGAGTTTATAAATTCTAGGAACCTTTGGCTAGGGTGTTGGAGCTAGAGTAATGCTCCCAGTCTATGTTTGGGTAGTTGAAGTTGCCCAATATAATGGTGTTTGGAGAGACCTTCATATTTTCCAGTGTTCTCAGGAAGGCCGAGTGGGGTTCCTGGGTTTGGGAGGGTGGTCTGTATCAGGCTATAAACTGGAAGGCAGTTTTACCCACTGTTAGTTGCACATGGATAGTCTCTGATGCTTCGTGCTGTGCCACCAACCTGGAGGTGTGGGTATCTTTGACGAATATTGTTACTCCCCCTCCTTTTGTGGTTTTGTCCAAGATTTGGGGACGAAAAGCATGGTATGAGGTATAACCTGGTAGTGCTGGGGTGCTCTCGGGAGCTTGGAACCAGGTTTCTGTTACTGCACAGATATCGATATTCTCCATGCTAAGGAAAGTTTCGAGTGTGTGCATCTTGAGGTTTAGACTTCTGCGTTGAGTAGCATTACTCTTAGTTTTTTATCCCTTGTGATACCTATGGAGGTGGGTTTGTCTTTTGAGCCTTGCCTAAAAAAGGCACTATGGGGGAAGCAAGAGCCTTTTCCAATATCCAAAAGCCCAGGGGTGACAGGTGCAAGCCATCCCTAGCTAAGCATCGTGGCTTGTCAAGCATGTCATCCCAGGCTGACAGGCATTGGATCCCCTTTGAATGACACCAATACTTAAGCCACTTGTTGAAATTGATCATCTTGTCTTCATATTGTGGCATCATTCTTGGTGAGGGTAAGATGCTACTCAAGGTCAGGGTCATACTGGCCTGGGCTACATGCTCAGAGAGCTCCTCCATGTCTCTTTTCATGTAGTCCAGGGAGGTACGTCTCAGGTCATTCACACCAGCATGGACAATGACCGAGTCATATTTGTACTTGCCTTGGAGTGACCTGAGTGCTTGTGTTATGTGGCGGATCCTAGCGCCCGACAGGCAGCTCACCGTGACCTTCTCCTTGTTCAGCCTGGTGAGCGGGACATCAGTGTGCCTGATTATAGAGTCACCTATTACAAGTGTATTAGGTGTGTTTTTTAGCCTTAAGGGCTGTGACTGTTCGGCACACTGGCTTTGTGAGCTATGTGTTGCACGTGTTTTGTTTTGGAGTAGCGGTTGCTTGGGTGTCTGCTTTGGAGGTCTCTGCTGCTTAGGCAGATTTTTATTTAGAGCCTCCGAGTATGTTTTTGTGTGTTTATGTGTTTGGTTTGCTGTCGTGGTAGGTCTATGTGAGACTGGAATCGTAGTGAGTGTGGTTTCCTTCTCCTCCTGACTGGTTACGCCAGTACTGAGTTGAGAGAGCTTAGCCTCCAGTTTGGCTATATGGTTGCATCTCTCACATGTGTTGGAGTTTGTTGGGAGGAGGAGAGGGTTGTCTGTGTACATGAGGCAGTTGTAACATTGCCTCAAGATTCCCAGATTCACCAGCTGGACCGGAGCGGAGATTGACAACTGACCTTTGGACATGCTAGAATAGTATTGGGAATTCCTTTATAATTGAAAAAAGGGCCAATGGGGAACAAGGTACTCAAGGGGAGTTTGTGAGGGTGTAGTGCTTTTAATTTTTTAGTGCTGACTTATATAATTGATTTAGTGAGCAAGTGCCAGGTAACTTAAATACAATGTGTTACAGATTACTTAAATGCAAAAACGACAAACAGTAACTTTCTTTCAAGTGAAACAAGGAAATAAGTACAGTAAGCAATGCAGATATCACTAGGGATCCACAGAAGCGCTGAAAAGCCACATTTTAGGTGGAATTAGCGTTTCAGGGAAATAACAAGCAAACAAACAACAAGCATACAAACAAAGCTAGATTCAGCAGGCCTGGATCTAGTCTATGCTACAGCAAACAAGGTGTACCAATTTCAGTAAGAAACAGTTCAAATATGCAGGCACTATAAGCCTTTAACCAGAAATTCCGAGCTCAGAAGGGCAGAGTCCAGCCTCTCCTCCCAAAAGAGTGCAGACCACGAACCTTCTTAATGTAAAATAACTGGCCTGAAGCCCAAGTGCTTAAAGCAGAACTAATACACTTTTAGAATAACAGACACTGAGCCCTCAATCAGCAGTTCCCAAATTCTTTAATTTCATTTTGTTTCCTATTAAACTTGCTACAGGCAGCACATTGCAGCAGCAGTCATCATTGCAGTCCCACTGCATTTAGATGTGCAATTCAGTTTTCAGCTGGGGTGACTTCTCCGTAGAGTATGCATAAAATTGAAAATGTCAGAGTTGTCTATACAGATGTGTGCTGAGTGAATGTGTGTCTTATGAAATGGGTTGGAGCTCCATATGGGATGAACTTCTATACCTTCTACTCATTGCATACTGGGATAGGGGTTGTGGGCTGTGGCTACCTGCACTGAACTGAGCAGGTAATTAGAGAATTAATGTGTATAGTTAATAGAGTATATCCCACTTGATGTACAAGTCATCTTCCCACACCATCTGATTGATTTTATTTGAATTTGTTTACAGGAGTAGAACACTGATTAATTCTGACAAATTTGATGATTGTTGTAACACACTGTTCCCCAGGCCTCATGAGTATGCATTAAAACAGATGAATATGTTGTTTTGCCAGGTACAGGTACAGGTACTGTTACCTTGGTCACGGCATCATGGGAGTAATGGTGAGAGAGTTGTCTTTGACTAAGGGAGTCACTTAATACTCACAGGTGCAACACTAAAACATTGTGCATCTGTATTTATTTCCACAACCAAGAAAAACTTGTGTCTGCAACTTTGGTTTCTGTTAGAGTCAAATTCTGCACTGACATTCATTGCACAGTCCCAATTGGGGAGTATGAAGCAGGTCCCTAACTGGTCACCCCCCCACCCCCACCCACCAGCTATCAGTCGGATTTCCTAGGCCCATTTCAAAACCCAGATTTTTGAAAGTGTGGCAGCTCCAGTGGTTGTCCTTTGTCAAAGTACCCATTATCAGACCTGAAGCTATGACACTGTTTTCAATCATGTCCATAGCTATGTGTGTTGTTTTATCTTCATAACTTGTTTACCATTTTTGTAATTAAAGAGATAGCAATGAAGTATTACCACTTAAAGCAAGACTAGCCTATCTTCTTCTAAAAGTCTCTTTTTTTTAATCTATACAGGGCGTGTTGGCCAAGCAGTGGCATTAAGAGCGAAAGCATTTGGCTTCAACGTAATTTTCTATGATCCTTATCTTTCCGATGGGATTGAGCGAGCGCTTGGTCTACAAAGGGTGACCACTTTACAGGACCTGCTGTTCCATAGTGACTGTGTAACCCTGCACTGCAGTTTAAATGAGCATAACCATCATCTAATAAATGACTTCACCATTAAACAGGTATCCAGGGGTATAGTGGGAAGCCTGGTTTTTGAAGTGGGAGGGAAAATTGACAAGTTACGAATGGTGATTTGCTGTCCAGCAGGACAGTTATCATTATCAGAGGCTTAACATAAGTGCATGATGACATTTTAAAGTATATATTTATGACTTTTCTTGTGTCTTCTGTATTCTTTCTGCACATGCAGGATTGGTTTGGTGTTATTTCAAAATGTGAAATTTTATCATCTTTTATCGTCTTCTGTCTTTTATTATCTGATCTTTTTTAATAGTTTTTTAATAGTTTTTGTCCTGCATGTTTATCTTTGCTTATCTTTGCTGGGGCTCTTTCCCCTTGGGTCTCCACTGGAAATGGGTTGCGTACTATCAATGCAATGCAAATAGTTAATAACATTTTCTTTTTTACAATTATTTTGTATTGTGATTGTTATTTAATAGTTGCATATTGTCACTTTATCTTTACTTATGTTTGCTGGGGGTTTTCCCATCAGGTCTCCATTGAAAATGGGTTTGTTTGCAAACTGAGTTGGACTAACCCAGTTAACAGATGTGAAATAAATAAATAATATAAAGCAGATTTGGTTTTGGTTACCTTCACACTGTGTGAATGGCAGTGAATTTCTTTTTTTCAGGTTCTTCATCATGCTAACTCAGTGTTTTTCATACCGTTGACCGAAAGCCAGTCTGTTCTGAATAGCCAGCTGTGTAAAATGAATATTTTCATCTAGTTTTTCAAAAATGATAATTGTTCTTAAAGGTTATTGCATGGACCTTCTCACTATCCATCTGTGGAACCAACAATGGGGTTTATTATAATATTTGCAGGGATATGGGGTGAGGCTTGTAACCATCTATGTGGGGGAGGAAGGGGGCTTTAGAGCCCATACAAAGCTGGTTAGTTGTATGCATGTAGTTTTGATAACATGCCTTCCACTAAAGACTGCGTTCTTTGAATTAATTTCCTTTAATGTGGAAAACTGAGGACCAATAAAGATGTTTGTTTTTGAAGTAACCCTCTTCTTTTTCATTTTATTTGTTTATCAGTCAAGTCTAGCATGTGTAAGTGCCTTTTTTATCTGTGATCTCTAAGCATTGTGAGGGTAAAAGGTTGCTCACCTGCATGGTTTTCAAATAGCGGTATGTTCATCTGATGAATATTATTTTTTTTTTCATTTAGATATCCTTACCCAAATACTGTAATTGGAAAAAAAAACATCAGTAAAGCAGTTTAACATGGTCACAACACTAAATTTTGCTGGGTATAAATTCCCTAAAGCTTCAAGTGGATGAAACAAACTAGTCAAAGTTTTAGTTTTTTGAATCCTGAAGAAAAACACTTCTTTTGCAGAAGAACCTCCTGTGCGTGTACTAACACCATGGTCACAAAGCCGCAGAGAAAAAAAAAAAAAAATATATATATTGGTCCCGGGCTGTGTATGGCTTGGAAGGCCAAACAAGAATCTTAAAGCCAAATCTGGAAATGCTGGGTGATCCTTGCAGATTTTTGCAGGCTGGGAATAGTAGGACCAGAGAAGGAAGCAGCAGCAGCCAGAGTCCTTAGAGCAGAGTTCTGTGTTTCCTGTGGTCAGTCCAGGCTTCTGTTTGCAGGACCAAGCTAAAGTCTGTTACAATACAGAAGGTAGTACAGCGTGAATAATAAATCAGACAAATGATTATGGAATCGAGTTCCTGAGCCAGAAAATATTTTAATATAAAAATAAGATTAATTGACAACTGAGGCATGGTCTTTAAATGTTAACCCCTCATCAAGAATCACACCCAGAATACAAACTTGAGGCGCAAACAAATTCATTTTATTCCCCTGTTAAGAAATAAGGTGAGGGAGAAAAGAAGGATGCAGTGGTACACTGTGGCATGGTTCAGTATCAGTTATATCTTATAGGGGTTGAGCTTTAGATGACTATGTGCTGTCCACAGTACTTCTGATCCCTGTGGGAATTCAGAAAATTATGTTGCAGAAGGTGATATGTCTTTCTTAGCATAGCCTTTGTTTGATCTTTTGTACAAGTATCTACCAGACCATTAAGGGAATGTGACAAGTAAATGAAGACCATTTATTTGCACACTGGGCAAGTAAAGAGAAATGTACAAATTGCTGAATGTAGTGACAGAACAGTTGCATGAAAGACTAAATGTGCAAATCAAGGAAAGGCATCCCTGTTAACATGTGAATAAAGCAAAAACATTAACACTGTGCTGGGTGCTTGTATACTATGGCAATTCGGTAAGGTGCATGTTAGGTGAAGACACAGCACCAGAAGTCTTACTTAGTTCAACAAGTAAGGTGACGTATAAGAATACATTACCCAGTCATTTTTAAGCTGCATGGGGAATAGCTTTGCAGGTGGCACTGTTACAAAGATTCTCCCTGCACCTCTGAGCAGTGATATTGTGATGCCATTCTTCCACAGTGCAACAGTGTTGGGAATATGTTCTTAATGTCAAGCAGAGTACAATATATATGAGAAGGTGTAGCAGTACATATTAGCATTGTTTTGTCTGCTTTTATTCAGTGTGTTTTCTTAAACCTGAAGTTATAGCTAAAAAAAAAAGATAATTTTAGCCCACTGGCTTTCAGTCAGACAAAGTCTGGAAGAGAACAGGCATTGTATGGAATGAGTAACTTTGCACGTTGATCTGTCCTCTGATTGACTGCACTTGCCACAGCAAATGTGGACATCCAGAAAACACCATGAAAGCACTATGTATCAATGTGTGATAGATGCTATCTGCAGTAATCGCTGTGTGAAGTGTTGCACTGTTTAAATTTGGCTGCTGCAGGAGAAATTTCCCTTATTCTAAGAGACATTGACTTCAGAGTTGATTATAAGTAATGAGTACAGAGGGCTAAACCTAAGCCCTTGCAAGTGAAGTGCAAGGATGAGTCTCTCCCCCAATATAAGTTCAGGATTTGAATATTGCTGCTTAATATTTTTTAACTTATTCAAATTTTAAAATCCTTATGTTTGTAGCACACTTGCCTTTGGTGCAGAAGGCTGTGGGTTCTATTCCACACCAGGGAGATGGATTGCAGACACTGCAATGCAGCATAAAGGGGGGGATGCTGCATTCCTGAGTGTGTCATCCTTCAGATGAGATGTTAAACCGAGGTTTCATCTGCCTGAGTTGGTAGTAGTGCAGGTAGATGTTAAAGATCCCATGACACACAACGAAAAGAGAAGATGTAGCTCCCCAATGCCCTGACCAAATTTCCCCTTGTAATACAAATACCACCTCAGGTCTCCTCTGAAAAGAGGCTACTAGCCTAGTAGGACTAACCTGTTCAATAAAGGAAAAAATAAAAATAAATAAATAAAATAAAAAAATAACAAAGACAATGTTACATGATTTTAATGCACAGGATGAAATTGCACTATTTTTATACTATTTTTGGGAAGATCAGAATTCTTTTGTTTGCAATCTAACTTTATATAACATGTTTATAAGTTACGTATCAGAAATATCTGCCAAAATGTATAGCTTGGACCATTAAGAGTGTCACGAAAGCAAATACTGCCAGCACAGCTATTTGCAATTTTGTAAATAATTATATGTCATTGGTGAATATCAAAATGGTTTGTGTAAGATGCTTGTGTGACAACTGTATTAGAACTGTATGTTATGTGTATATCAAACTGCTGGTACAGAAGTGTGTTGAAAAGGGTTTGTAAAGTACTGAGCTTAAAAATGTAACCACAGTGGACCCTACTGGAAAAGAACAGACATTTACATACACTATTGTAACTGTTTAAATGTATGTAGGTTAACAATGGAAACTGGAACACAGAAGGTTAACATCAGAAACATTGCTGAAATTAAATTGCTTAATGGCTAGGCCATAAAAAGGTGTTATCTTTAATTTTCAGTGCAGTAACAGACACAATGTCTAGAACTAGGGAACTTGCTGTATTGTCTTGGAAGTGTTTTATTGTTTTATGACTTCCAGCAAGTACCAAGATCTGAGGGAAAGCCCTTGTGTATGTATTTTCACAGGTAGGTGCTAAATGCTGTTAGCTTTCAGCAGTGAGGTTTTTCCTAGGGTAGAGCCAGATTACAAGAATTTATGTCATTCTGCACATTATCCAAGCAGTAATATTTCAGATATTAATTTGGGAAGTCACTGAGAGAGAGACAACATTCTGTATTCTGTCTTTGATCTGACAACATCAAGATCCACTCATCACATCTCCCTTGCTGCTCTAATTAAGTAAGTGTACTAGGGTGTAGTATAATTTTCTTAGATACAGTCAGGAATATAGCAAAGCATAATTTAGATGCTTTTCTTTATTTATTTGAGGCTGCCTTGCAATGTTGTTTTAAATATTTCCTGTGATTTTGAACTCTGATGTTATGTAAATATATATTTAGTATTGTCTTGTTCTTTTAATATTTATTATTAAATATATTTAAACCTTTCATTGTGGCTGATCTGTCTAGAGATATTTAAGTTCTGAGAGTACTTGCATATTTATTTGGTGACACTGTGCGGTCCACTCTTAATACCCTTGCTCTTGGTCAAACTACCATTTGTATTGATAGTAACATTACACAGTACAATTGGACACCCTTTGTTAAGGGCCTTAAAGTAGCTGATAAGGGGTTCCGGTGGCAGTGATAACTACCTTATAGTTTGGCCTGTGCCACCCTTTCCCCAGGTGTGTGTGTGTGTGTGTGTGTGTGTGTGTGTGTGTGTGTGTGTGTGTGTGTGTGTGTGTGTAAAATAAATCTCAAAGAGTGTGTCTGTCAGTGTGTGTGTCAGCTAATTGGGCAGGGACATGAAGCACTGGCTGGACAGAGAGAATGTCGGAGGACTTGGCTTGGAACCCTGGCTAAGGACTCCACTCTATAGCTGTTCCAGTGGAGAGTCTTATTGGGGATTTGGAGAAAGAGGGAGACACCAGCCGCGGACTGACTGTGGTATCTGTGTGCTCTTAAGGGAAATTGCACTTGATGCAGAGAGCTGCATCTGGAAATACTGTGTATGTACCTCTCATCTTCCCAATGTACATCCCTCACTGATGCCAGTGGTGAGGATTGAGGCTTCTTGATTACCAGTCCAGTGGTGGGGCGTCACATTTATTGGTTGGCAGTGGTGGGATTACCACATCACATATTGGGATTTAGTGGTGTGGATATTGAACTCCTGTAGCCTGTAAACACTGGTCACTAAAGAAGGTGTTTGTACTCTCAAACAGCCACGCAGTGAACATTCAGAGTTTCATATCACAACAGTTTTATTTATTTTTTGTTAGCTTAGTTCATAGGTTCATATGTGTACTAGGCCACCCAATGTCAGTTCCCAGTGCTCTATCAAGTAGAGCCCCTGGAGTGATCCCCGGGGTGAACTTTCTATTTCCCATCCACTCATCAAAATTTCTCTTGAAGAGGGCCAGTGAAGTGCTCTGCTTGACATGTATGGGAAGTCTATTCTAGAGCATGGGCAGTCTCTGGGTTATGAACCTGTCCCTCCAGCATATTCTGTTGATTGTGGTAATGAGGCTGAGGTCTCTGGAGCGTGTGGTGTGGAGAGATTTCTTGTAGCATTTCTAACAGAGCTGGGTCAACATGGCTTTGTAAGTCAAGCAGAGATCGCCTCTTAGTAGACGATATGAGACAGAGAATAGCTGGAGTTGTTTTATTCTGTCCATGTAGGACATGTGTTTAAGGCCTGGGATCTTCTTTGTGATGTACATTTGTGGCCTTTCCAGCTGTTGCAGTTGTCTAGTGAGGTACATGCCAAATGGGACATTATACTTTTATGATCGGTCTAATGAGGGAAGAGTAGAGAGAAATGATGACCGCTTTCTTCCTGAATGCAAAACCCTTGGTAATGAGATGTGCCCAATAGAAGGACTTTCTGACCATAATGACAGTGTGGTAGTCGAAGGAGAGGTTGCTGTCAAGCCGTGTCCCCAGATCTCCTATAACTCCTTCAGTGTTCAGTGGGCTTCCATCGATGTGGTAATTTGTGGGAACTGAGTTTTTCCCAAAGGTGATGACAATGCATTTTTTGGCATTAAGCTTAAGGCCATGGTTTTGACACCAGTCATTGGTCTCAGTGGGGCCTTTCTGTAGGATGTCTGCATCACTTGGGGAGTTAATAATGGCTCCCAGCTTGCAGTTGTCTGCAAATTTGGTCAGCCAGAGTCCCTCTGTGTTGGCCTGGACATCCGAGAAGTAGATGCCAAACAGGAGAGGACCCAGGACCGATCCCTGTGGGATTCCACTCATGTCTGGTCGGCAGTCTGACTTGGAGTCCGCTAGTTTCACACTGTGGGTTCTATCTATGAGCCAATTTGCAACTCACCTAACGATATAGGGGTTGATGCCTAGTTTGTTGAGTTTATCAATAATTCCTGAGTGAGGAATGGTATCAAAGGCCTTGGCCAGATCGAAGTAGGCTGTATGAACTGCCTTACCCTCATCAACAGCTCTGTTGACTGACTCAAAGAAGTCAATCAGGTTGAGCAGTCATGATCTACCCTTCACAAAACCAAATTGAATGGGATCTAGAGTTTGGAGGTTCCCTAGATCCTTGTTAATTAGATCCATGATGATGCACTCCATAGGCATACGTGTCAGACTTGTCAGGCTAATGGGGCAATAATTTCCAGGGTCTGTAGTCGCTCCTCCTTTATGGAGAGGGATGACTGTAGCAGTGCACCATTCGGAAGGGACAAAGCCTGAGGTGAGACTGTGAGTGAACAGGGCACACAGGTGTGGTACTAGTTCACTATGTAATTCATGTAGAGCACAGCCAGGGATATTGTCGGGTCCCATGGAAGCTGTTTTCTTGGCCATGGACAATGCAGCCTTAACCTGTGCTGCAGTTATGCTGGGTGCCTGGCATTCTTCCAGTATTGAGAGTGGTCCTTTGGGGGGGGGCTAAAGTTGGCACTGAATCTGTCGGCCAGTATGTTGGCAATATCTGTTGGCTCTGTACAGGAGGTACCATTGTGCAGTAACTCAGAGCAAATCTGGGTATTGCCATGGAGATTCTTGATATAACTAATAAGGCCATTTTTCCAGTCTTGGGACTTCACCTTTTTCTGCAACAGTTTCTTCCTAATGTTGTAGAGCTTATTAATGGCAGGGGACCACCAGATTGGCTTCCTTTTCTTGGAGGAGAGAGTCTTGGTTCTGTTGTGTATGGCTAGTTCCTTGCATTTATGTACATGTTCGTATAGTGCATTGGTGCATGATTTGGCAGTCATGCATCTATTTTCCATTGGCATGGGTGCCATGAAGTTAGCCACCTCTGTTTTTAAGAGTCCAAAGTCAGCTTTGGAGAAGTTTTTCATAGTGGATACCTTTTCGGGAGGTGAGATGTGGATTTTCATGGTGATTAGTTTGTGGTTGGATCTAACCAGGGAGGAATTGACTACTGGTGTAGAGCAACAGTTGCCCATGTTAGTAATGACCAGGTCAAGGGTGTTGCTTCTTCTAGTGGAGGTAAGAATGAGCTGGTCCAGGGCATTGGAACTGATGAATTCCAGGAAGCGTTGGGCCAGTGCATTGGTGCATGAGTAGTTTTCCCAGTTGAAGGAGAGGTATTTGAAGTCACCTATTATAAGAGTGTTGGGTTAGATCTTAATAGTTTCCAGGGTGCTTAGGAATGTGGAGTGAGAGTATTGGGACATGGTTGGGGACCTATAGCAGGCTACAACCTGAATCACCTTCTTACCAAATGTTAGTTGTACCTGGAGTATCTCAGATACGTTATGTTGGGCTAATAGTCTGGAGGTGTGCATATCCTTTATGAATATGGAGACACCACCACCTTTGGAGCTTCGATCCTTGTTCTGGGGCCAAAAGGTGTCGAATGAGTTATGGCCTGGTAATGCAGGGGTGCTTTCTGCTGCTTTAAACCAGGTCTCCGTTACAGCACAAATGTCGTTGTTCTCCATTTTGAGGAGTGCTTCGAGTGAGTGCATCTTGAGATTTAGACTTTTGCATTGAGCAGCATGACCCTCAGATTGCATTTATTTATAGCTGTTACGGTGGTAATTTGGTCTTTGGAACACCACCTAAAAAAAGGCATAATAGGGGTGGCAAGAGCCTTAGCCAGTACCCAGAAACTCAGGGGTGACAGATGCAGGCCATCTCTGGCAAAGCACCGAGGTCTGTCAAGTCATGTCATCCCAAGCAGACAGATACTGGATCTCCTTAGAATGACACCGGAAACTTAGCCAGTTGTTGAAGTCAGTCATTTTCTGTTTGTACTGCGGTATCATTGTGGGCAATGGTAGGATGCTGCTCAGGGCTAGGGTCATACCTGCCTGGGCCACATAATTCAAGAGCTCCACCATGTCTCTTTTCATGTAGTCCAGGGAAGTGCATCTCAGGTCATTCGCACCCACATGGACAATGACAGAGTCATACTTGTACTTGTTATGGAGTGACCTAAGTGTGTGTGTTATGTGTTGGATTCTGGCACCTGATAGACAGCTGACTGTTACCTTCTCCTTATTCAGCCTATTGAGTGGGACATCAGTGTGCCTCACTATTGAGTCACCTATGATTATTGTATCATAGTTATCATATCATTGTTAGTTAGGGAGAGCAGTCAAGGATGTCAACAGAAGGGTATGGCAATCTGACAAGGAGCCAGTTGGCTGAGATGTGCCAAGCCAAAGGACTGGGACATGCCAACCTGATTAAAGGGGAAATGATTGCAGCCTTAATCACAGCTGCATCACAGACCAGCAACCAGGAGGTCAACCAGACTGGCCTTGGGGATGTACAACTCTCAGAAAATGGAAATGGACAGTTCAACCTTTCCACAGAGGACTTAAAATCCATCTGGAGTTAAAGAGACTTGAACTGGATGCCAAACGTTTAGAACTAGCATCAGCAGAGAGACTGCAGCAGGAGAAACAAATGGAATTAGAAGCAACAGAGAGACTGAGACACCGGAAGCTGAGGAAAATGAGAGGCAGAGGTAACAAGAAAAGGAGATGCTGGCTCTTCACCAGGGTCATGGAGGTAATGGGAAAGGGAGTAACCAAACCCCAGAGGCAACAAAGGTCAGTAAATTTCTTCCACAATTTGCAGAGGGTGATAATTTGGATAGTTTTGTTCATATAAAACAATCCAATAAATCCACTCGACCTCCAAGGCAGATATAATAAAACTTTAATTAATATACGGTAAGCGCTTTCATGCTCCACTGAGCACTTCCTCAGACCACACAAATATGTTAAAATAACATCATTAAATACATTACTCCATTTCAAAAACATCTATCACATAGAAGCATCAATAAAAATAACTTAAACAATCTCCGCCCTTTTAAAAAAGGTTTTAAAGGGACTGGACCATTTAGCCCTGGTGGTGCATCACTATGTAATCTGATGATCCAATTAGTCTCCCTTTGTTCAAGGTTATTGTTAGAGTCTCCTAGTCTCATATTGGTTACTATTTGTTCTAACACTCTAAATTTAAACATATGAGTAGAGTCTCTATTCATTACATGAGTAGCCAAGGCATTTCTGGAGTCAAATTTCTTGATAACTAATAGATGTTCATGTATCCTATCTCTCAGTTGCCTCTTAGTCTTACCTGCATAGAAACTATAACATGATTGGCAAGTTGCCAAATAAACCACAAAAGTACTATTACAGTTAGTTTTGAAATGACTAGAATATTCAAAACACGTGACAGGGTGTATAAAAGAAGGGTGTGTATCTGTATATGCACAAAAATGACAATTTCCACATATTGATGTAAAACCAACTCCCTCATTAATATGAGTGACTAATCTATCATAACATAACATGCGTTTGAGATTATGTTTATTTTTAAAAATAAATTTAGGATGTGGTCCTACAACCTGACTAATCTTCTCCTCTATCATAAGAACTGACCAGTTCCTTTTAATAATATCACAAAATGATCCATGATCATTGGTATAGTGCATAGAAAAATGAACTACATGCTGTTTGTTGTATTGTTTATTACTAGTATAAGATGTAGTATTACTGTGATGCAAGAATGGTTGTGCATTAGTATGCCTAAGCTGAATAACCTCTTTTGCCATCTGATTAACTTCTTTGTATCTATACCCTCTGTCTCTAAATTCATTAGTTAAATTAACTAGATCTTTCTCAAATACATCCTGAGCACTATCTAACCTTGAGACACGCATACCCTGTCCTTTTAATACAATCTTAAATATTCTGTTAGGGTGCATGCTGTCCCTATGTAGGGTGGCATTGACTCTGCATTCCTTTCTATACATTTGAGTTGGTATATGGCCATTAGAAGTTTTATATAATCTAACATCCAAGAAATCCATAGAAGTATGTGAAAATGGTAGGTAAATCTTAAAAAGCTTGTAGTTGTATGTAGATAATCAACAAATTGTGGTATTAATTCACTAGGACCTTTCCATAAAATAAGTAAATCATCTATAAACCTCTTAAAAAAGACTATATATCTCTTATAAATATGTTCACATAGTACAAATCTCCTTTCTCAATTACTCATGACTAAATTGGCATAGCTGTTTGCGCAGGGGGTCCCCATTGCTACCACCTGCCATTGCCAATAATATTGTCCATCAAAGCAAAACAAATTATGCTCCAGTATAATGCTAAGTAAACTACAAATTAACGTATTCTTATCCTGACTAAAATGGCTATCAGTTTTTATAATTTCATTCAACTTTTGTAAACCTTGCTCATTCGGTATACTAGTAAAAAGTGATTGCACATCCAGGGCTAAAAAACATAGTTCTTTAATATCACTGCAGGAACCTATATGCTGATATATATTTAGCATTTTTTATTGGGAAAGTCCAACTGGGACAGAGCCCATTTTCAGCAGAGGCCCAGGGAGAAATGCTCTAGGCATATGTCTTTGGAATGTGGGGAGGAAACCCACACAAACTCAGGGAGGGCATGTAGACTCCAAAAAAAAAGGCACCCCAGCCAGGAATCGAACCAGAGAACCTCTTGCTATGAGGTGACAATGCTAACTGCTACACCACTGTGCCGCCCAAATATGTCAACACATGCCAACACCTTTATCCATCCATTCATACACACGCATGTGTAAATTATAACACACACACACACACACACACACACACACACACACACACACACACACACACACACACACACACACACACACAAATGCAAGTATGTACCAGTACCAAAAAAAGTACTTTTTCTAGATACTCCTATAACTACTAGCTCCTACTTTGGACTGCTATCCTTCTCATCAATACACATTTTTGGTCTCTTTCCTCATCTATGCACAACTCACTTCTTCACCTCCCCCTGCCAACAAATTCATACAATTCAGCTTTCTACACACAACCTTAACTATTTACTACCCTGAAAACATCTCCCTATCCTTATTGCACCTCTTTCTCTCCATTTCTCATAGTGCTCCTTTCATTTATATACCATACAGCCATTATCTTACCAAACCTCCACCTTCTTCTACCCACCAGGTAAACTCTCACCTTCTCAGCTCACAATCGGAGTAAGTCAATTACTTCTGCTTTGTACACTCACAGCACTAGTTCACTTCACTAACTACCAAAATATTCCTGCATCATATCCTAGACCCAACACAAATGTACATACATTACATTACAAAACCCTGTTTATCTCCCTGTCTCTCCTATGTATCAGTGTACACGATCAGATCTGTTCTCTTTTAGATACATTAAAGTTAAGAATAGCACTTTTTCAGCTGTACTGAAAGTCAGATACAATTACAAATGGCTCCATACCATTGCTTACCCCAGCTCCATCCTGAAACTTACTGGAGATAGTCACCCTACCCCTGGACCCAAACATCAGCTACCCACCATGGCCAACCCATTACTTTCCAAGGCTCCCAACACAATTTTCCCATCCGGTAATGAATCTAGCCTCATTCTTTTCAATGTTAACCTCAGAAGTATCTGCAGCAACACTCATGATATCCATGCATGTCTAGATTTGTACTTCCCAGACACTCTAATCACCGCTTAAATCTGGCTAAAACAAGAAATAACTGACAATGAAAGTATTCTCCCAGGTTTCACCATACTCGGAATGGACAGAAAATTAAAAATGCAGCTACCACTGCTATTATTTTTAAAAACAACATAGAAATAACTCCAGCCCGTCTAAATATCCCATAATTTTGCTGAACTCCTGATTACATACCTCAAAATCAGCTAAAAGAAATCTGTATTTATCTCAGCAGGCAAAAACATTAGCATAGACAAAAATATCCTACACCGGATATCTAACAACATCACCCAGGAAACCTTTACCTTAGGTGACAAAAATATAGACTGGCAGTCCATATACAGCAGCATCCCCAAGGACTATTCCCCTATTTGGCTTCACCCAACTAATAAGCTCCACCACCAGAATCAACAAAAGCACTAACAGGCAGTCCATACTGTACTGGATATTAACAAACAAACCCCTTAATATAAAATCCTCTGGTTGTTTGCCAGATACTATAAGTGACCACCCCCCAACCTATGTAATAAGACAGCATGGTCCACCCAAACAAATAATCTGTAAACAAGTACACAATTTAACCAAATTTGCCAGACACATTTATTACAGCCCTGTCCCATGACAACTGGAATGCATTAAGAGTAATGCTGCTAGATGAAGCAGTTACTTACTTCAGTTACACCTTTGTAAAAATACTAAATGATTTAACACCAGTTAGGATAAGAAGGGTAAAAACTAACACAGTGCCATGGCTGACTGAAGAGATCAAATAGTTCTTGGTGCAAGGATATAAAGCATGGAAAGAATGGTGTAAGAATAAAACAAAACATGCCTACCAAAATTTTAGATGTCTCAGAAATCTTACCAATATCTTTGTTAAATCTAACAAGAGATCTTACTACAGTAATCTCCAACAAAAGCACCAAAACAACTCCAACTATTTTTGATTGGTCCTGTCTAAATAAACTATTACACCTCGGCTGTACCACTACACCCTGTCCTTCTACTTCAAACAACAGAGAGTCCATTGCCACTTAGTTCATCACTCATTTTATCCGGTCAGTACTGTCATTAATCAAAGGCCACCTCACTTCACCCCTCCAACTTCCATCTATTCTCTAAAGCAGCACACCTAGTTTTCAGCCAGTCCCTACATCAACCATAAAAAAAATGACTAGCCAAATTAAAAGCAACAACCTCAGCCTAACCTTCCCACTGACCCCCTCAAAATAGGTGAAGAGGTACTAGCCTTTCCTGTCTCCATTTTGATCAACTGGTTAGTAACTGGAAACTATGTTCCATTCATTTGGAAAAAATCCATTATTATACCCTTCACAAAGGAGGTACTTCAACACAGTTAATAAACTATAGACTTACTGCTGTCTTATCACCCCTCTCAAACCTCTTCAAGAAATGTATTCACTCTCAACTTATGAAACATATAACCAAACACAACCTCCTCTCAACACCCAGCACTGTTTCAGGCCCACCCGCAGTATTACTACTGCCCTCTTCAACTTCACCAGCTTAGTAAACCAATACAGAAATTAAGGCAACCTTGTTTCTTCACTTTTCCTTGGCCTTTTCATAGCATTTGACACAGTGTCCCACCAAAAGCTCCCTTCGGAGCTTGCATCTCTAGGTCTCACTTACTCCTCTTTCTCTCCTGCTTTCACAATTATTTATGCAGTTGTCAGTGTTCAGCTAAATGGCAACAAAACCTTTCAGCATTTTAGCCAATCTCTTCCTCAAGGGTCAGTATTTGTCCCCCTTTTATTTAATATTTTTATAAATAAACTTAATACTGCTACAACACCTGCCACTCTCAGACAATATGCTGCTGATTCAACCCTTATCTGCTCTGCACCATCCATAACACAGTTACAGGAAATCACTGAAAAATCTTTCGGTGACATTGAAACATTGCTAAAAAATTCTAACTTGCTGCTTAACAGCAGAAAAACAAACATGCTGTTTACTCCAAAACAACGCCTTAAGCAGAAATACACATTTCATATTACCTTGAGTAATAACACAAAAATAGAAACCATAAGCCAAGCTAAATTACTCGAGTCATAATACATAACAACCTCAGATTTGATCACCACATTCTTCATTTCATCAAGAAAACTCATCAAAAACTCTGCTCCCTTTATAGGGCCAAACACTACCTAGCACATCAAGCAAGGATTACCTTAGCAGCAACATGCATCCTTCCTTCTATATTATATGCTTCACGTATCCTTACAAATATCACCACTACATGTAAAACTAAACTAGCCTTGTACTACATCAACCTAGCCTCATTTGTAACCAACCAACCTTACACAACACACCATCTCTTAACTAGATGGTACTTCTTAGATGTTTCAAGAAAAGAGATTTGTCTGCCCACTGGGCTCGTGTGAAGAAAATACACTGAATAGAAGTGTTTTATCAGTACCCATATCTCTGTATCCTGCATGGTTTCCTGTAGTTACTCAAGCTGACCCTCCCCCAATTTTTATTTTAAATATGATAAGCGTTCAAAGTAGATTGAGTTGAGTCTTGTTATGGTCTAACTATATCAAGACAATCATTTCTGTGGTACTGCCAGAAATTAATAAAGAATTGTTAGTTAAATGGGAGTAACTTTGAATAGCTTAGCTTTTTCTTATAGATTTAAAAAGCATATAACCTGGCAAGATACTCCGCAGGCAACCTCTTTGGGGGTTAAACTGCTTTATCTGTACTTTTCCCCATTTGGGAAAAAATTACAGAATTTTTTTTTCACCAATAGTTTCAGATGTAGTATAAAAAAATAAGGCTTACTGGTAAAGCTTTTTATTCTGTAGTCTAGTGTTTAAATCTAAATCTCCACTCACAATTTTGTGAAGGTCACTTAACCAGAACAGTATTTCTAGATCAAACCTGATAGGAAACATTTGTGCATAGTGGTTCTTTGTTAGGACATGAATAATATAAAAAATGCACATGTCTGGAGCTCTCCTTTCAGTCCCCAGAAAGTCTGTAATACTTAATGCCGTTGCTAGCATTGTACCATGCACTATTCTTTTATGAAGTAGTGTCTTGAAAGTACTTTTATGTCTCGTTAACAGTTTGTAGTAGCATGCAAAAATGTATTCTTTTACAGTTATTGTAACCATTTTAACTTTGCTTCTTCCTATTTTGTGTATTATAATTAATATTTTGTCCATAAAAAACAGTGTCTTAAAATGGGAAAAAATCCATCAGAAGCCTCATACTAGCAACACGCAGGAATTTATTGCAGTGGTAATTTTGCATTACTTTGTTTGGAACTTTTCATATAAGTGAGGTTTTAATAAACAATTAAAAAGAGACACAGTTGCCATAATGGTTAAGGGCTTTGCTTGGTTTGATTCTGGCCTCCAGTCAAAGCTTGTATGGAGTTTTTGCATGTTCTCCCAGTGTTACTGTGGGGTTATTCCCATCCCCAAAAACATCCTGTGTGTTTCCACCTCAAACTCATCCAAGAATGGAGCTTTGGATGGCAGTACTGCCTTGTAGATGGTGTCTATTGGAAGAAGACTTGTATAGACCAACAGCTTCAAGTGTGGTGTGAGGTATCCTCTAAATAGGAGAACATGCATTGTGTGTCAGGGCTAGCCACTCAGCAGTGTAAAATTTGGCTCTAGGAGATTTGTTTTTGTCAATTAATATTATCTAAAGTGGGCATGGGTATTTGCCTGTGATAAGTAAGTTGAGGAGCCAGCTTACTTCAACCAGTGCCAGGGACCTATGCTAGGAGTAGGAGAGGTTCATGTGCCCCTACTGGTCAGTGAGTGCCATGGGTCAGTAAGGTACTAGGTGGTGTCACTTTACTCAGCTTGGGTTACCTGGGCTTTCTTGAGTGAAAACTGGATGTAAAACCAATCAACCTGCCAAATATAACTACACCCATTGTATATTCACTGACAGAGCAGAGCTTGGAAATGGATGAGCATGATGGTCAGAAGAAGGCTGGACATCATCTGTATTGAGCATCTGAGGGCAGTAGGCGGAATGAATGCATTGTAGTGCCCCACAGCAGGATTGTGATAGTGAGGAAAAGAGTGCACTCAGGCAGCATCTGCAGGACCTACTAGGTAAAGCAGGACAACCTGAGTTGGTGTTGATAAGAGGGATCTGAATGCAAATACTGTGACAGACAGAACAGACAAAACAGGATCTGAGGACTGCCTGTGTCCCCATGGGTGGGGAAATAGAAATAAAGGAGAGGCCATTCTGGACTAGGTGAGGACTATAGAAGCTGCTGAGCCAGGTATGGAAATAAGGTACTTAAGGAAAGCTGGTAGTGGAATACAGAACTCCAGGAAATCATTCAAAGGAAGGAGGATTGCAGGAAAAAGTGGGAGACAGAAAATATGGACCTGATTAAGAAGGAATACTGGTTGGCTAGCAAAGAGGCTAAGATAGCATTTGCAATGGTGAAGAAGGCATCAGAGGCAGTCTACCAGCTTCTGGAATGTGAGTCAGTAGGTGACACAAAAAAACTATCAAGGTTGCACAAGGCAAAGACAGAAAGATAGACAGTCATCAGACACACTTCATAAGGGATGCCAGCAATAACCTACTTTCCAGTTCACAGGACAACAAAGGCAGATGGAAGAAGGTCTGGCAGCTTCTGAATGAAGAAATCCCCACAGAAGCTGTACTGCCCCAGACACAGCATACAAAGAAAAAGGAAGAAGAGCCCACCCTAGAAGAAGTAAGAACAGCACTAAGGAAATGGAGTCAGTTGGAGCAGTAGACTCAGGTGAGGTCACAGCAGATGGGATCAAGATATTGGGTAAGATGGGATGAAATGTCTCTTGTGGGTGCTCCCAGATGTATGGAGAGAAAAGCACATCTCAGATGCCTGGAGAGTAAGCATATAGTGTCAGTGTACAAGAACAAAGGGGACAGTCAGAACTGTGGGTATAAGGGTATCAAATGCCTATCACACTGCATCAAAGTTCTGGCGAGGGTGATTGATAAATGAATAGGTGGAGTATTAGAAAGTAAGATGGGAGATGAGCAGCTCAGATTCAGATCAGGATATGACACAACTGATCCAATGTTTGCAGTGATACAGATAGTTGAGAAAAAGCTTGAGATGAGGAAAGAGTCCAACTGTGCATTCCTAGAGATGGAGAAAGCATATGATAAGGTCCTTAGAAAGCTGATTTGGACAGTCCTGTGATGGGTTGAAATTTGGTATGATTTGTGTAGGCTATGTACAAGGATCCAGTGACTTACAAACAGTGTTTGGTCTCCCAGAAGGGGGTTTCAGTCAAAGTGGGGGGTGCATTACGGTTTAGCTGTGAGCCCACAGCTGTTCATACTGATAATGGACTGCATTATCAAACAGGTAGGAGGGGACAGATCAACAAAGTTGCCGTATGCAGACGATGTTGTATTATATGAAGACTGAGCAAGAACTTCAGCAAAGGATAGGGGAATGGAATGCAAAACTTAATGAGCGTGAGATGAAACTGAATACACATAAGCCAGTTGTAATGGCAGCATATGTGGAAATCAGAAAAATAATAGAAGGGAAAATAGAAAACAGGTTAACAGCTTCAATTACCTGGGAGGGGTGGTTGAGGGAAGTCTAAATAAGGTGGTCAAAGCTGGAGTCAGATTGGCTGCAGCCAACTGGCACCAAGTGTCAGGGATAATCCATGACAGAAGAATGCCAAAGAAGCCGAAAAGTAAGATGTACAAAAGTGTGTAACCAGTGCCACTGTATGGTACAGGAAACTGGGCAGTGAAGGCAGAACAATTGAAGAAGCTAGAGGTGATGGAGATGGAGTGCTTGGGATGGGTGGTGGGATGTACATTGTGGGCTAGATGAAGAAATGAGAACATCAGAGCAGAAGTCAAAGTAGCTTCAGTTACTAATAAGGTCAAAGAGAACAGATTACAGTGGTTTGGCCACATGTGCAGGAAAGCAGAAAGCCTGGTGAAAAAGATGTGGTGAAGACAAGAAGAAATCAAGAGGAAATGATGATGTCCAGCATAGAGATGGGTGGATTATGTGAGAGAGGACCTGCAACAGTCCAGCATGACTGTTGAGGGTAAGAGAGTGCCATTGAATCGAGAGAGATGCTGACAGCTGATGTGACACCCCCAAACCCATGTAGAAATTGGGAAAAAGGGGGTCAGTGATGATTAACCTTACTAGACTCTTCATAGAATGAATTCATCTTTCTTACACAAAAGACCGTGGGTCATCTGGTTGATAAAACACTCTGCATATGTGCTAGCCATTCCAATAACAAGTTCTGTGAGTGTCTAGTACCAGCTAAGAGGCAAGTTGTATGTATTCTGTCCTTGCATAAAGTAGGTACATCTGCCATACTTAATCAATACAGGCCTGCAGTCATCTGAAACCACAAGACCATTGTCTTCAAGAAGATTATTCGGTATGAAAAAAAATTCTGCAATGGTTGAGTTATCACACTGTAACCAGTAAATACTGTAAGCTATTCACAACATGGTATCAGAGAAGGCTTTTTGTCCTGTATAGCAGTCCTTACAGGGAGGCATTTAATGATGAGTAAGTAGGGTTCAATCTGTTCTGAGAATTAACTTAAGTCTTTGACACTGTCAGCCACTCTGTAATTATTTGTAGGCTGTCCATCTTTCAGTCTATGTGAAGCAAATGTCAGCTGAGAGCAATCTATACAACACAATTTCTAAACTTGAAATGAAGATGTGTTTTTTTTTTTTTTTTTTTTTAGAATACAAAAGCAATGAAGGAGTGTTTCATTATCTGTGTTTTTGCATTTATGTAAACGCTGTACCTTTCAGTTATGGAGATCTCGCAATGATCTGATATACTGATGGAAATGCTTTACTGTGCCTACCTGAGACCCAAGTAGTAGCACGGAAGATACTGCAAGTAGGTCATGGTTTTGAGAAAAATGGTTATTACTCATATCTACTCCTGAATGCAAAAAAAAAAAAAAAAAAAACACTTGTGTTTTGCAGTACCCACTGCCAGAACAAACTCACACACACACACACACATATGCATACAGCTTCTGCTATTCAAAAAGGCATGTGGCAAAGATGCTCCTCATACATTAGAAATGAAGTATTTGGAAGTAATAACACTAGACCACATTTTTCCCTCAATACACAAATATACCTCACAGTTAAAATGCACAGTCAGACACTAGAAACTCTGTACAAAGTTAAGCTGCTCTGCATTTGTACTCTAGAGCTAAACTTGTCACCTCAGTAATATGCTCCAAACTTGCCTTGTATGCAAATGTTTTTTCCAGCTGCTTGTCTACATGAAGGGGTATACATACCTAGATGCATCTGCAACTGTGTGCCAGTAGTACATCACTGAGCTAGAACTAAGTACATTAGCTGACCAGTATTCATCCTCTGCATGTCCTTCCAGTGCTTGCATGGGTTTCCTCTGCGGGCTCCGGTTTCCTCCCACATTCCAAAGACAGGTGGACTGACACTCTAATCTGCCTGTAGGTGCGAGTGAGTGGTACAGATGAACTACCACGGCAGGTCTAGCCACCTGGCAGTGTAAACCTTGGCTCAAGATGATTGTCACTGTCGAAGTGACACCCCAACCCTGTATGCAAAAATGGGAAAAGGGTAGAGGATGGATGGATTGACCTGAAAATATCCCCTTCTTCTCATCAGTTTATAAAACTGTGTCTCTAGACCACTAACATTAGCAAAACAAAAGCTCACAACTCAGAAAACCAACAAGTAGAGTTAATCACAACTCACAACTCAAACATGCTGCCTCCAAATATCAGGAACAACAGCAAACTTATATATACCATCTCTGAGATGACCATATTTCGGAGAAAAGGGAATATTCCAAGAAATGGCATCTCAGATTTAGTGTATATATATATATATATATATATATATATATATATATATAAGTCCATTCTTTCGGCCATTCAGTCTCTGCATTTCGGGACTCAGTCTAGCATGTCCTGACATTTTAACCGGTTACCTGCACATAGTCTAAGTCATCAAATTTCTGTCCCTCTTCTGTGACTGGTTATGGTAGACTAACGGTTCCCCATTTACCCAGCCAAAGTGAATTCATGCCACCTAGAAAGAACATAGTTATTAGTGTATTTGAGAAAACATTACTAAACACTTTGGAAGAAGAATATGCAAAGTTTTGTGGTCAAGAAAGAAAATATAACTTATGTGATTTAAAGCACATGAATAAAAAGTATGTATTCACTCAGGCAGATAAGGGAGGGAACTGGGTTGTTCTTCCTAGGGACAAATATAATTCCATGGCTATGGAGCTTTTGAGGGACCACAATACTTATTTTGAGTTACCCTTAAATCCAATGAAAGAATATAACATGCTATTGTTGGAAATACTTTTTATCTCCAGGGATGTTAGAAAGTTACATGTTAAGAATCCACTTTTACCATCCCCAAGATACATAGTTTCAGGGAAAGGAGGATACTTACAGAATGTAGGTATATTTTTGTCAAGAATAGTGAAGAGGTGTGTTTCAAGGTTTTTTATTGGGCTAGTATTTATATACTAGCATCAATAGGTTGCATGGTCTTTTTCATCATCAGTTTGTTGGACAAATAGTTATATTTATTTTTGTGCAGTGGTGTACCAGAGGAGTTTGAGAATTTTGTTTCAGAGTTGAAGCAAAATAATTGGGGTTTTTTCACCTATACCATGGGGTAGAACCATCCATTATTTGGATGTAGAAATTTATGTGAACCAGGATGATAAAATTCAATACAAACCACATTATAAGAAGACTGCAGCGAAAATTTTCTCCATGCTTCCAGCATGCACAGTGATTCCTTGATTGAATCTCTCCCATTTGGTGAGTTTAAAAGAATAAAATAATTTGATTGGTGGAGAATGAGTTGGGCATCACTAGAAGGTCCAGCAATAGGGTGAGATTTAGGGGGATGGGATACTCTGGAAATCATGATATTCATGGTAAAAATAGTGGTGGTTCCAAGGAATCTAATGGAAAAACATTTTTTGTAACCAGATTTTCCCATTTTTCTCAAACTTTGAAGGGACTAGTGGATAGATTTTGGCCAATTATTTGTGAAGATGAGAAGATAGGAAAACTTTTTCCATCACGGGTGACCTTTTCATATAAGAGATATTTTAATCTCAGGGAAATTCTAAACTTTAGAAAAAATGGTGAAGGGGGTGAAGATGATAGAAAGGGATCATTTAGGTGTGGAAAATGTAAAGTGTGTAAGTGGATTAGGAATTTGGATGGTTGCAAAATTAATTTTATAATTGCAACTCAACTGGGGTTGTGTATATTATAGGATGTGGCTGTGAGAGACAAAATTGGTACATAGGACAAACCACTAGAAGGGTTAAATTAAGGATTTTGGAACACCTAGGAGATATAAGGCACAAGAGGCTGGAGAGCCCAGTGGGAAAACATTTCATTGACAATCATGGGGGGGTCCCAGATGGATTTGTCTTCAGTGTGTTAGGTAGACCCAATGTATTTGGGAATGAGGCCAAAATTACTTTTGATGGAGTCAAGGTTCATTCTTAATTTAAAAACTATATTTCCGAATGGGATGAATATGGAGGTGTAATGTGTTTTCCACACAAGAATTTTGTTAGTAATTTTTTCAGTAATTTTTTCAGTAATTTTTTCAG
Organism: Protopterus annectens; assembly: GCF_019279795.1. Lineage (NCBI taxonomy): Eukaryota > Metazoa > Chordata > Ceratodontiformes > Protopteridae > Protopterus > Protopterus annectens. Next base: position 532,491,498 of record NC_056729.1, on the reverse strand, counting down.
TAATTTTAATTTCTTCACATATTTCTTAATATTTTCTAATATTTTCTAATATTTTCTAATATTCATATTAGTAATAATATTTATATTCATGTATATATTATCAGAAGTATTTATGAAATGAATGTTACTTATTCTCCAGTTAACATGTTGTATAGTTGTGCTTAAGAAATGTCAAATTTGTTTGCTTCAAGTAGTAATGAAATGATTGTAACTATTTAATTGGGGGATGGTGCATCAATTATTTAATTAAAAGATTTGTATAAAAATGGGTGGAGCATTAAGTAAAATGTATTAAAAATTCAATTGTTCTTCATTCTGTATTTTGTATCCTCTTCTGTGAAACTCAGTGACAGTACCCATAACTACTTTCAGCTTCCTAGAAATATATGTGATTATGACAGTGCTAATGAGGTAAACATTTGTAATCTTAACTCATTTTTGTAACGTTGTATCCTGAAACCATTTCATGGCATGTTCAACAGCTCTGTGTCATTGTATGTTTTTTGTATTATCTGTGCATCACTTGTAAATTCCCTTTGCCTACTTTGTCACAAGCATGGCTGAAAAGCTGCAGGGTCCAGGGTTCAATCTGATATCCAGTTATTGTCTGTGTGGAGTTTGCGTGTTCTCTCTGTGTTTATATGGGTTTTCTCTGTATACTCTGTTTTATCTCCCACATTCCCAAAACATGGTTGATTTATTATTTTAAGCAGTGTGTGTATGTGTATGGGTATGGGTATGTGTGAGTGTGCATATATATATATATATATATATATATATATATATATATATATATATATATATATATATATATATATATATATATATATATATATATAGATATATATATAGACAGATATAGGTAAGTAGATATAGATGGGTGTACCACCTAAGAGCAAAAACACAAATTGTCGACTGGCAGAACGTTGACGTCAAAATATTGGAAATGCACAAAGTCAGCATACCACTGTGCATGTGCAGCGAAACAGCCTCAGTGCATGCAGTCTTTCAGTTTAAAAAAAAATTAATTAAAATATTGTTTTTGTATGGGGCAGGCCCCCTTGCTATTTATAAGTACAACTCTGAGATCACGCAAACACAGGGTAAGGGCAAATTTGTGCAGTCTTGCACACCTATCGATCAAGATGCCTAGTCGACTAGGCCCCTGTCAACCTAATGCTTATTCGAATGGGTGGTCAGTAGCATCCATATGTGTGTGTGTGTGTGTGTGTATATAATATGTGTGTGTGTGTATCTGTATGTATATATATATATGGATTCACTTTACATGCTCGAAATTCTGAAATATTGAATTTCAGAATTTTGAGCCCATAAAGTGTAAATCCTAAAAGATCTTAAACCCAGAAGAGCGAAAGTCAAAATCGGGATTTCTGTACTACACACACACAACACACATACATATACACACATCTTCGCCCCACACACAAACACAAAACCCTATCCTACATACACACACACCCCCATGTGGCGGGCTGCACCCCCCACACCCCCTACTCAAATATACTAACTCCAAGGTCGCACTGCATACACAAGCACACAAGCTACATACCCCTCGTACACACACGCATTACAGTAACAAAACACACTAACACACACTACAGCCCCTACCCAAAACCCTTAAAACATAGACACTTACCTGAATCAATGAACATAGCGCAACACCAGAACCGCTAATTCAACATCTCCAAAATGCGAGATTTTGAATTTCACCCTTCTGGGTTTTCGATCTTTAAGGATTTCCACTTTATGGGCTTGAGATTCTGAAATTCGATATTTCAGAATTTCGAGCATGTAAAGTTAATCCATATCTAGATATATGTATATAATATATATATATATATATATATATATGTATATAATATATATAATATAACATTTATCCTTTGATAAATAGATGCATCTGTACCCCATAGGAACAAGTGCAAGGTAAACCCCAGAAACAAACCCTCATGGTGGAACCCTAATATCAACAAGCTTTATAACAAAATGAAAATAATTTTGACCAAAAGTAAGAAGAGTGATTCCCAGAATGTTAGAGCTCTTGTCATTGAAATAAACAAACAACTCAGGAGCTTAATAAAATCCACCAAATCTGAGTTTAAGGCTAAAATAGCTACCCAAGCCAAAGACAATCACAAGGCATTTTTAAATTATGTTTGTAATCGCAAAAGCACAACACAGCAATGCACCAAGGTGATTATGAGCAATGTTTCCTACAATGAGGCTGAAGATGTAGAGAACGTACTGGCCGATACACTTAGCTCTAACTTTACTCTTCTCTCCCCTTCATCAGTCCCTCAAGATGGGTCCCTTTTAAAACATCGATTGACTGGAATGTCGACTTGCAAATCAGTGAGATGACAACACTGAAACTTCACTATGCCGAACTCCCGGAACATTGCAATTTCACTCCGGGAAACTAACCACTTGACTACCATGGTGAACTTTGCCCTTTCTCCTCTGTAGTGTGATCTTGAAGTTGGTATATTTAAGTAGGGGGGGCACATCCCCCCACATGGGGGGTGGGGGAAAACCCACCCACTTTGGTGGGTATCATTTGCGTCCTTTTTTAATGTTCTTGATGGTGATCAAGTGGTTAGTGTCCTGGAGGGAAATTGCGACGTTCTGGGAGTTCAGCATTGTGAAATTTCAGCATTGTCATCTCGCTGATTTGAAAGTCGATTTTCCGGTAAGTTGATGTTTTAAAGTAGACCCCTCAAGATATACCTGAAACTGGCTCACCTCCAGCTGTCACAGAAGATCAGGTCATAAAAGTACTACCAAAAGCTAATAATTCCGCATTGATGGGTCCTGACAATATCACTGAATGCATATTAAATAGCATGAAGCACGATTTAGTCACATTCCTAATGACACTGCTCAATCTGAGCCTCCATACCAGGTTTTGTATCAAGTGAATGGAGAACAGCTACAGTTACTCTCCAGCCATAAGGAAGAACCTTCCACAGAGCCCAGGCAATTACAGACCTATAAGTTTGACCAGCCTCATATGCAAAGCCGTGGAAAGACTTATCATGGAATTAATCAATCAGGACTTATGGAACCTCCAAACACTGGACCTGTCTCAGTTTGGATTCATCAAGGGCAGGTCATCCTTACTCAGCCTGGTGGATTTTTTTGAAGAGGTTACCGAAACAATGGATGAAGGCAAAATGGTACACACTACATACCTCAACCTGGTCAAAGCTTTTGACAAACCCCCCCCACACACACACACACACACTCAGGCATAATAAAAAAGCTAAATAAAGTGGGAGTAAACCCCTATATCACCCTCTGGATTGCCAACTGGCTCAAAGATAGGATACAGATCCAAATAGGGGAAGTCACCTCCACAAAGACATCAGTCATTAGTGGAGTCCCCCAGGGTTCTGTGCTGGGATTTCTCCTGTTTGGCATCTACTTTTCTGAAGTAAAAGCCAAAAGTAAGGTCAGTCTATAACCAAATGGGATAGGCTATTTTGAGGCACAAAAATGGAATAGGTTATTTTGAGGCACAAAATGGAAAGTGACTTGGCTTAAAATGGCCTGTGAACCTGTAATAAACTAATAAACTTCTTTACTCATGTCATAAGCTATTCCCAATGATTAGCAATGAGGATTATACAGAGAAGAATAAGACTATGTGAAAAATGACTATATAATCGTATGTTTTTTTTTAACTTAACCACCTTAGTGGTTTGTGAGGGTCAGAGGTGTTGGAAGGAAGGACTTGGATGTTGTTGACGGTGTGGCTATTTGGGCCTGCAAGTAGTGGCAGTTGCGAGGACTGTAGTCAGAAGTAGCTTTGGAAGGAAGGACTTAAGTTTGGATGTTGCCCGTGATGGTGTGGCTGTTTGGCCTGCAGGTAGGGGCAGTTGTAATGTCTGTGGTGTCGAGAGGATGGCCACATGAAAGGACTGAGACTTGAATGTTGCTGGTGATGCATAGAGATTGTGGCGGTGTAGACAGTGTTTGAAGCATTCCATGTATCATGCTTATTTTTTTAAAGCTTGTGGTCTTTGGTTGGCTCTTTTTCACTGCTGCTGTATATGTGTATTTTGTTGCTTCTTGTTATATGTTGTTGTGTTCTGTTTTTTGTGCATGAGCTTAGAGGAATGAAATTCTGTTTGCTGTAACTCGTATGGCTGAATGAAAATAAAGTTAATTTTGACTTTGATTTTTTTTTACTTTGAGTTTGACCTTCACAGGATATGGCTAGCTGTACCTTTAAATTGCATGTTTTTGTACTTAAAGTCACTACCTACTATGAAGTCACCACCTGCTAGCCTAAATAACTATCGTTCCTTAGCTCTCACCTCCACTGTGATGAAATGTCTTGAGAGACTGGTCAAAGATGTAATAACATCCAAACTACATACAGACTTCAATCCACTCCAGTTTGCATACAGACCCAGTCGCTCCACAGGAGATGTTATTTCTTTGGCACTCCACTTATCGCTGGACCACCTGCAGAACAAGAACAACTATGTGATGCTACTTTTCATCTGCTTCAGTTCAGCCTTCAGTACAGTCATCCCGCAAAATCTGATCAGACACCTGGTTCAACTGAGCATTAGTCAACCGTGCAACTGGATTCTGGACTTCCTTATAGATTGACCCTAGAAAGTGTGCATAGGCAGGAATAAACCCTGAACACTGGAGTCTCACAGGGATGTGTCCTAAGCCCCCTGCTTTTCACCGTACTAACCCAAGACTGTACTGCCAAGCACAGCTCAAACCATATAATCAAATTTGCAGATGATATGACAGTTGTGGGCCTCATCAGGAATGATGACGAGACAGCCTGCAGAGAGGAGGTGAATCAGTTCATAAGTTGGTGTTATAACAATAATCTTACACTAAATGTCAACAAGACCAAAGCAGTAATTGTGGACTACAGGAAGAACAACAGAGAGCACTCTCCACTCAATCAATGACGAAACAGTTGAGAGGGTAAAAAGTACAACATTTCTGGGAATGCACATTGCAGAAGACTTGACTTGGTCAGCCTACACAAATGCCATCATTAAGAAGGCACACCAATGGCTTCACTTCTTGCGAAGGTTGAGGAGAGCAAACCTACCATCAGTGGCTCTCAGAAACCTCTACAGGGGCACCATCGAAAGTATACTGACAAACAGCTTTACAGTATGGTATGGAAGCTGCTCTGCTTCCGAACACGAGTCACTTCAGAGGGTAATGAAAGGGACTGAGAGGATTATCAGGAACTCCCTCCTATACATACAAGACCTGCACATGTCCAGATGTCTCAGCAGGGCAAGGAAAATAACCAGGGATAGCAGTCATCCTGCTTATAAGCTGTTCTCACATTTAACATCAGGAAGGTGCGTTCAGTGCATTCACTGCAAAACCACGAGATTCAGAAACAACTTCTTTCCACTAGCCATCAGGTTATTGACCTCTAGGAACAGTGCCCTTCACAATGGACATTAAGGCAGTAATCCAACAATACTGAAAAGGCTCTATAGTGCAATATGTAACATGGTCTTAACCACACCTAGATAGCAAAGTCAGCAGTAAGCAAACTGAACTGTCTTACTGTGCAATATAAATGTAGGCCTTAAATCAATCGCTTAAGTGCATTTTTTCCAGTGAAAATAAGCTAATAACCTAATAATGAGTGACAGTCTGTTAAATCCGTGTAGTAATGCAAGTATTTATTATTGTTACTTTTGTCATCTGTGTCTATAGAACCTTGTGTATTATTGTCATGTTAAATGTAGTTTATGTTTTGTATGCACATGAAGCCCAAAAAAAGTGTAATTTCGCTAGGCTCGCACTTGTGTGAATCGAAGTGACAATAAAGTTGACTTTGACTTTAAGTATAAAAGTATTCAATTTAAAGGCATATCAACCCACATTGTGTAATGCTAGGAATGATTAAAAAGGTACAAGATTGTGATAAGTAGCACTTAGCACAAAATTATTTTTTTTTAATACCCCCTTGGTATACGTACACATAAGCACTGGCAAAGACATAAAACAAATGGTAATCTAGACTAGGGAAAGGATTTAACATCCCAGAATTCTTTAATTGTTTATGCACAAGGACTTTATTCTTTGTTGATTTGTTTGTTTGTTACCCCGGGAAATGAATATGCCCAAGGACCATTTTTATTCTTGAGCAGGGCAGAAATGCAACAATTAAGAGAGGAGTTGATAAGCAACAGAAACAGAACATACCATTAGGATAGTTGTAATTCAAATTTATTACTTTCTCAAACAGAATGCAACTCTGCATTTGCATTTGAAAAAGTCTTCCATTCAGACGGAGAGAAAGAGAGTGAGAAACTCTTCTTTTTCTAATACAATAACATAATAAGCGGAAGAGTAAAAGAGTACCATTGAGCTGAACAATAGTGAAAATCTCCAGGGGACATCTGCAGGTACAATATGAAATTTTGTACAGATTTTATTACCATGGGAACATTGTCAGAGTTCACTGTAGAGAAGCGGTTTGACAGTAAAACAAGAGGAATAATTAAGAACTGGCATATGTAAGCATTTAATTACAGCTATCTGAAAAGGCTTGAACCTGGGGTACCTACTGCCATAACTTGTGCATCAGGATATCTGATTGCCCTGCCAATACTGACCATTCTAGTAATAACAGTAACACCTTTAAGCAGTACCAGGACAGTATACCTTCTGCAGGAACAAAGCTGGACTTCTGACATTTGGAGCAAATATTTTGCCCTTTAAGGCAGGTTTTGCAATCTCATAACATTCCTAATAATAATAGACTTTACTTTCAGAAGTTATAACAGTGAAAGTTTTTAAGCTTTTTGTTAAGTTTATAACGTAGTAAAGTAAGATGGATGTGCATTACTTAAGTGTGTTTGCTTGTATGTGCATATAAACATGCCACACAAACATTTTATATATATATGTGTATATATATATATATATATATATATATATATATATATATATATATGGGTCTACTACTAACGACCGAAACGACGATTCCCCGACAGAAAACTCACCGACGCCAGATGACCGACAGGTAAGTGTACCGACAGGGTGATTTGCCGACAGCGGAAAGACCGACAAGGGAATGTGCGACGCGGTAAGTGTGCGATAGTGACGGAGTTAGGAGTGGTCAGGTAAGTGCTCGAGATTGTGGGATGTCGGGTTAGGCTGTGGGAAAGGTGAGTGTGTCTTCGTGTCGGAGGTATGGTTCTGGTAAGGTAAGTGTGTGCTAGTGAGGGACTGTAGTTTAGGGACGGGTTAAGTGAGTTAGGGTTAGGGTGCAGGTAGGTGATGTGTGCGTTAGTGTCGGAGCTTGGGCTAGGGTGGGTTAAGTGAGTTAGGGTTAGGGTGCAGGTAGGTGATGTGTGCGTTAGTGTCGGAGCTTGGGCTAGGGGTGGGTTAAGTGAGTTAGGGTTAGGGTGCAGGTAGGTGATGTGTGCGTTAGTGTCGGAGCTTGGGCTAGGGGTGGGTTAAGTGAGTTAGGGTTAGGGTGCAGGTAGGTGATGTGTGCGTTAGTGTCGGAGCTTGGGCTAGGGGTGGGTTAAGTGAGTTAGGGTTAGGGTGCAGGTAGGTGAAGTGTGCGATAGTGTCGGACCTTAGGGTTAGGGTTTGGGTCAGGGCTAGTGTGTATGCTATGTAGTGTCGCGTGTTGTTTACATTCCGTTTGTCGGTGTAATGGTGTTCGGTGTTTTGCGTTGTCGGGTTTGTGTCGGGTTTGTGTGTTGTCGGTTATGTGGCGTCGGTGAGTTTTGTGTCGGGGAATCGTCGTGTCGGTGTTTAGTAGTAGACCCATATATATATATATATATATATATATATGTGTGTGTGTGTTTGTGTGTGTGTCTGTGCATTCCATTCTTTTGATCGGCAGCTCATTTTATCGATAGAAAAAACTGTAGTTCATTTTATGTAATATTTCTTTTGCTGACATTGCATTTAATTTAAGTGTACGTCACTGAAAAATGTGAAGTGGTATAGAAAATAACTGGTGGTATGGTTTTGGAGAATGGAAATTACAGTGCAGATTAGTGTTGACCAATAGTTTTACCATGGTAATTCTCTCTGTTTTGTTGTGCCACCATCTCTAGAAGTTTAAGTATGTGCTCCATCACTGATTTAGTATGTGAGATATATATATATGTTTTGTCATGGAGTTAGTATATTTATGTTAGGGAGTGTATATTAAATTTTCAATGACATGTATTTAGATGAAATGCAATGTCAGTGAACTTAGTTTTACTTGAAATGAAACACTATTTTTTATTGATAAAGTCAGCTAGAGATGAAATGTAATAGAATTGTGTGTGTATATATATATATATATATATATATATATATATATATATGTGTGTGTGTGTGTGTGTGTGTATAGAGAGAGAGAGAGATTAAACTTCATACTAAACACACACACACTACAACCTTAGACACTTCTTCCAAATACCCCCCCCCAACTTCAACCCCCACAAACCAAGCTGCACTGCGCCAACCACAAACTCCTCCATAACAAATCAATCTGTAATTGCCACACAGCAGTCCACATCTTTTATTGCTGAATTCTGAACCTGTAACTTCTTAACGTCACCTTTTCCACCCTGACTTTTATTACCCCACAGCATTTCCACTAGTAAGTAAACCGGAAGTGTTATCAAGTAAAATTGTAAAATGTGCATTTCTGTCGTGATTGCTGTATCTGATAACTGCTGCTGTATAGTTTTTATTATATATTGTTACTTTCTGTTCTGTTTTTGATATGTACAACTGGCTGCCTCTTTGTTGCACTTTTTCCGTAGTGAATTATATCACCCAGGCAGTACCTGCAATTGATCGGTTGTAGTAAGTGTACTACCCCAGTAAGCAAATATAAAATAAAAATAAAAATGTATTATTCATATTAAATGTGCTAAAGTTCTTAACTCAGTAAAGATATGTGTGTGTGTGTATGTATATATATATATATATATATATATATATATATATATATATATATATATATATATATATATAAAATACAAAACAGTGTAAGAAACTTCTCTGTGTGGAAGATTTTCAATCCACATATATTTATATATTTATTTATTTATTTTACATTTGTTGACTGGGATAGTATGACTAGATACATGTCCATTTTCAGCGGAGGCCCATGGAGAAAAGCTTCAAGGTCAGCAAATTACATTAAAAAATACAGTATATAAAGTAGTTAACATATCTAAGTAAGCACTTAAGTTTAAGAATACAATATTTACAGAGGTCACATACCAAAACACATTAAAGTTAAACAAAGTAAAGGTCAGGATAGTGCAACAGGTAAGCTAAAATAACTATTTTAGTCTCGTTGTCAAGGAGAGTTAGTCGGGTTTACTACATTGATATAGCCAGTTTAGTGTCTGATGTTGTTTATGTCTAGTCTTGAATTGACTCAGGGAGTTGAGCAAAGTAATTTTGGTTGGGAAAGAGTTCCAGGATCTGCTTACAGAGTTTGCAAAAAGAGAGTCACCGGCAGAGTTATTAGTTTTGACAGTCTAGACTAGTAATTTATTAGAGAATCGAAGCGGTCAGGGATTGTGATAGGGGGTGATAATATTTTTAAGAGCAGGAGTATTATCTGGATTGTAAAGGATCTTATGGGCAGTAATCATGAGGTTATACTGGATCAAGCTAGATAATTCTAGCCACCCAAGCTGGTTTATGTTAATACAGTGATGAGTCCTATAAGGCAGGCCAGTGGCAAATCTGGCAATATGGTTATAGCAGATAGAGAGTTTATTAAGGACAGATTTGTTTAGATTGGAGAGTATGGGGGATGCATACAGAAGAGTTGAAAGTAGGTGAGAGCGTGCTATGGCAAATCTAGCAGGAGGGGTTAAGAAGGCTTTTATCCTGTAAAGTGAGCCTAGTTTTTTATTGATGGTCTTTATGGATTGATTAACATGTAGGTCGAATTTAAGAGAGGTTCTCTCATTCGAGTCTTGGCTGGAGCACCTTCTGTGTGGAGTCTGCATGTCCTCCCCGCAGTCGAGTGGCGTTCGAATGACATGCGTGAATTGGCGTGCCTTCATTGAAGGTTGGGCATCGGGCTGGCACATCGGCACCATAAAAATCTACTGCCAATCATTAGCCAACTGGAGTTCTGCTGTGGTGACCCCTAACCGGGAAAAGCTGAAAGAAGAAGATCGATTAAAACACCTAACAGATGTTCATCGTGCATACAGCTGCAGTCATAACAGATGGGTTTTCCTGCCGTCAGGCGGGTCCTCGGTCGGCCAAATTCCAAAGTCTAGGTCCGGCGTCGGTTGTCGTCGCCTCTTCCCTGACGTCAGTGCGACAGGGGTATAAAAGAATCAGCCAACGCCATTTTCTTCAGTCTTTCTTGCCGCGCGGTGCCCGAAGCAGAAGCAGTTCGCAAGTGTCGGTCAGCCAGCTCCTGAAATTACGAAGATTTTGCAACCAAAGTCTTCTTGAAAGCTAAGTACCGTGTTGGGGAAACTTTTCTTGCCTCAGACCGATGTCAGGCAAAGTTAATAATTGTATTTCATGTGGGAAGCAAATACCGCATAAGGATTTTCATTCCCTTTGTATTCCTTGCTTAGGCCCAGACCACGACGTCTCCGTCTATCGTTTTTGTGCTACATTCAATAAACGCACCATTAAACGTCGGGCGGAGTTCGCCCAGCATTATTTTGGCAAAAAATTTAACTATATTATGTCGTCGGATACTCCGACTCCAGTTTTGTCTAAAAAACGCAAAGATAAGGACCGACACACGAGGTCCGCGGCCTCTACCGACACCACACCAAATCCGACTACAGGTGGTCCGGTTTTCAGCGAGGCGCCTACGCAGCCCCTGACTACCGACGAGACTTCTTTGGCGGTGTCTTCTGTGCCCGAGGTCGCTGGCTCCTCGGCCCACACCCCGACTACAGATACCGAAGCCACTCTTGGTGGTGAATCTCAAAATGTAGACAGGTCTGCCTCCTCTCAAGGTGTCTTAAGACCTTCCTCTTCTTTTTCCATCAAGGCTTTCACTAAGTCTAAAGCAGCCATGCATTCTAAGAGACAAGCTACACAGGGCCTTTCTCCGAGCCCCATGTCAAAAAAACAGATGCTCAAAATGGCTGAGGATTTAATTACTCTTATCCGGGGTTCTCAACCCCCCCCCCAGACAAAAGGCCCAGAGTGGAGGAAAAATCCCCCTCCTCTGACCAGGCCTCCATTATATCAGAGCACTCTGATGAACAGGAACATTCTTACTCCCCTTTTGAAGATTCTGATGCAGAGGAGTCCATTCCTTCTGTCTCCCCCCCAGAGGATTACTCATTTGGGGAAACCTTGCATACCTTAAGGGAACACTTCCACTGGGAAGGCCAAGAGTATTCTGATTCCAAGAAAAAGCTTAGGGATTTTCTCTTGCTACCTCAGCACAGGCCTCTGGCTATACCTCCTGTCTTAGACATACTAGATGATGTGTACTCGGAGGCCTGCCTTAACCCGGATTCTTTACCTCCAGCCCCTGTCAAGCCTGACAGGTACTACTGGGTTCCTGACTCACACCAATTTTTATACAAAAGCCATGCGGCTGACCCAGAAACTATCTCACAGGGCCCCAAGGGGATTAAGGCCTCCACTGCTAAAAACCCATTGCCTTCAGAGAGAGATTCCAGATCCTTAGAAAGGTGGGGAAAAAAGGTATATACCTCGGCCACCTTAACCATGAGGGCATTAAACTGCCAGTTCCATATGCTAAAGTACCAGCAGTTTCTGTTATCACAATTGAGAAGTAAAATGTCACAACCTGAACAACCAGACTTGAAGGAGTTGCAGGATTTGATGCATAGTGCAGAACAAGTGGGTAAACATACCTTGCAATGTGGTTTTGATGCTCTAGAGGCCTCATGTAGAGCTGCGGTTACAGGATCAGTGATACGTAGACATGCCTGGCTCAAGGAACAAACCTTACCAGATCATGTCAAAGCTAAATTGCTAGATGCCCCTCTACAAAAGGATGTATTATTTGGTGTTAAAGCTGAGGAGGTATTAAAGAAAATGGAGGAAAAGGCTAAATCATTGCAAACAGTGAAAGATTTTCTACAGGTACAACCTTCACGTTTCAGTAGAAATTGGCCTTCCAAAAATGGGTCCTTTCCAGCCATGGACAGACCCCAAAGAGGTAGATACAGGTGCCCGAGGGGCACAGGGCAATCTCAAGGATCGTATAGAGGCAGACAATGGCAAGCTCCTACACAAAGACGTGGTGAGGATAGTTTGCAGCCATTCAGAAAGCAAGCCCAATGACTTTCCCCTTTGCATGCCAAGCAAGGCTCAAATGGCAGCACCCTTAGGCGGAAAACTGGCATTATTTTCAAAAAATTGGCATATTGTCACAAAAGACAAATGGATCCTGGACATTATAAACAGAGGCTACAGATTCCATTTTCACACCCTTCCAAAAATGAGAGGCATGCTAAACCTGCCACACAATCAAAGGGCAGAGGCACAAAAACAGATTTCAGATCTCATGGACATGAAAGCTATTCAAGAGGTACCTACTCACGAACAAGATCAAGGCTTTTATTCCAGACTATTCCTAGTACCAAGGAAGGGAAAAGACTGGAGACCTATTTTGGACCTATCCATCCTAAACACATTTTTACTCGTACCAAAATTCAAGATGCTCACTTTACACCAGCTTCTTCCCATGCTGGGCAAGGAGTCTTGGCTGGTAACATTGGACCTCAAGGAGGCATACCTGCATGTCCCAATCAGACAAAATTGCAGAAGATACCTCAGATTTCTTGCAGGTTCAACCCATTATCAATTCTCTGCATTGCCCTTTGGCTTATCTACTGCACCCAGAGTATTCACGAAATGCCTGGCATCAGTAATTGCCTACTGCAGACTTCAAGGGATACAAATATACCCATATTTGGACGACTGCCTAATCCAAGCGGACAGCAAGCACATTCTTCTGAAACATCTGGCTTATGTAATAATGTTGTTGAATTTTCTGGGATACACTGTCAACAAAAAGAAATCAAGGCTAATACCCTCTCAGAAAATAATTTTCCTGGGTGCCAACTTGGACACAAACACCCAGATGGCCTACCTCACGCCAGAGAAACAGGGGCAACTAACTCAATACTTCAGAACACTAGCAGATTTTACCAGGCTGACTGCAAGGAAAATCCTGCAGGCTCTGGGATTCATGGCATCTTGCATCCTACTAATCCCATGTGCATAGCTGCATATGAGGAAACTTCAATGGTACCTGAAAAACCTATGGTCTCAACACAGCCACAGTTTGGAAACAATAATACCACTAATTCCATGTCTTCAAAAGGAATTTCTGTGGTGGGCTCAAGCATGCCAAGCAAACACAGGTCTCCCATTCTGCAAGCCTCAAGCAAATCAAGTCATCACAACAGACGCCTCGGACTATGCCTGGGGGGCGCACATGACAGATCGGTGCATTCAGGGCAAATGGTCCCAAAAAGAAAATCATCTTCACATCAATCAAAAGGAAATCCTAGCAGTAATAAATGCTATTATAGCTTTCAAGGACCTTCTGCATCCAGGTCAACTAGTGATAAGGACAGACAACACGACAGTAATGTGGTACATAAACAAACAGGGAGGAACCCATTCATACCCCCTATGCAGACTGGCCATGTAACTTTGGAACATGGCTCTGGAATTACAAATCGAGCCTCAAGCACAGTACTTGCCAGGCAAGGAAAACATGCTGGCAGACAACCTAAGCAGAAATGTGACAGATCCACACAAATGGAAGTTGCATCCTCAAGTTTTTACAGAAACAATTCAAGCATAGGGGAAGGCCAGACATAGATCTCTTTGCCTCCCACAAAAATCACCAATTGACAAAATTCTGCTCAAGGACTTTTCATCCAAAGGCCTGGAGAGTGGACGCTCTCTCTTTCAGTTGGACAACAATGACAGTTTATGCCTTTCCACCTCTTCCTCTGCTGCCCAAAGTTCTATTAATAACCAGAGCAGACAGACCAAAAATGATTCTCATTGCTCTAGACTGGCCAAGACAACACTATTACCCACTCCTGAGGAGCCTGACGCATTCCTCACCATGGACCCTACCTCTAATGCCTCTTCTTCTGACTCAGCACAGCTTCAAAACTTTTCACAGTCAGCTGAAAACACTCAATCTGGCCGTATGGAAGATTCCTTAACATCACAACAGACCCTACTCTCCAAGGAGGTGCAGGATGTCATTTTGGAGGCCAGAAGGCCGTCCACTAGAAAAGCCTATGCCGCAAAATGGAAGCGTTTTTGTGCCTGGAATGAGAAAAAGGGCAGAATCCTGGAAAACTGAATTTACCGCAAATATTACATTACCTAGCTGAGCTGCTAAGCAATGGACTTTCATTCTCCTCCATCAAAATCCATGCCTCAGCCATTTCTGCAGAATACAACACTGATCCTCCTTTATTCTCTCATCCCCTCTTAAGACAGTTCCTCAGAGGGGCTAAGAATATAAATCCCCCAAGGAAATAACCAATTCCTGCTTGGGACCTCAGTTTCATACTAGAAAAGCTGACCTTGCCTCCTTTTGAGCCAGCTGCCTCAACAGATTTGCAGTATTTGTCATGGAAAACAGCTTTCCTTCTGGCTATTACTTCAGCTCGTAGGGTTTCGGAACTACAAGCACTCATGGCTGTGCAGCCTTTTATCATCTTCCATCAGGACAGTTTCCTTACAAACCAACCCATCCTTTATGCCAAACGTGGCATCCAGGGTAGCTTTGAATCAGGCTATACACTTACCTACCTTTTATCCTAATCCTCAAAACAAAGGGGAGAGATTATTACATTCCTTGAACATCCACAGACAACTGCGTTATTATTTGGACAGAACAAAGCCTTTCAGAAAATCAGAACAGCTCTTTGTGTCCTATGCTATAGGAGCTCAAGGGAAACCTATTTCCAAACAGACAATCTCAAAATGGATAGCCCACTGCATACGCTTTTGTTACTCTTTTCATGGCAAAACTGTACCTGCAGGCATCAGATCTCACTCCACAAGGGCCACATCTACCTCTGCAGCTTTCCTCAGAGGAGTTCCTACAAAAGATATTTTGGAAGCAGCCACTTGGAGTTCTGTGCATACCTTCTCCAAGCACTACCACCTGCCATTATACTCCAAAACTAGAGCAGGCTTTGCCACTGCAGTCTTGCAGGGCATCCCGGCTCCTCCTAGTTCCAACTAGTGCCTACCACCCCTTTCTTAGCTTTGGGATTCTACCCATCTGTTATGACTGCAGCTGTATGCACGATGAATATAGTACAGTTTTGTACCTACCATAAATGTAGATGTTCGAGTGCTAATACAGCTGTAGTCCAGGTTTCCCTCCCTCCTTCCCCTCTTGGGACAGGCCTATTGGCTAACATCTCCTCATACTACCTGATTGGGGTATTCTTTTATGGTGTATTTGCTTGCAACTAATATATTTTGATTATATGACATTGCTTTTTTTACACAAATTTATGTATTGCCTTCCTTCTGGGGGCACCTGACATCTGGGGCAAGAAAAACTGAAGAAAATGGCGTCGGCTGGTTTTTTTATACCCCTGTCGCACTGACATCAGGGAAGAGGCGACGACAACTGACGCTGGACCTAGACTTTGGAATTCGGCTGACCGAGGACCCGCCTGACAGCAGGAGAACCCATCTGTTATGACTGCAGCTGTATTAGCACTCGAACATCTACATTTATGGTAGGTACAAAACTGTACTTTTTGTAGATGAGTCTGGGGAGATTATTGTGCCATTATTAGATTTAATGGTAAATGTGAATGCAGCACACCTGTGTGTTGATGAGAAAAGCAACAGTTTGGTTTTTTTGGGGATTCAGGATCAGACAATGACCAGAAAGCCAGTTTTCAATTGTGTTAAAGGTGGTTTGTGTAGCTAACCACAGTTTGTTTGGAGAAGTGGCCGGTAGTGAACACTTCCGTTAAAGAAGAACAAAACACAAAAAGAGAAAACTAATTGTATAGGAACAATTACTCATGATATTGGTATACATATTTTTAAAACTGAAAGTTGTTAAAATGAGTCATGTACGATATGTGTCATAGCTCGCTTTATATTCTTATTAGAAATAAGAAAACATGATTCATTCTGATTTTCCTTGTTTAAGTCACAGTTTATTGCATTAAAACAAGAGCTATGTTATTGCTATCCATAACCTAAATCTGATGAAGCTCTGACATGGGCAAAAGCACTCATTGCTTGTGGACAGGGGATCAGAATAGTACCCAACAGATGAGTACATTGTTTGCAGTACTGCAGGCATTATTCCAGAATGTGACGCTGAAGGGATAGCTGAATCAAGGGATCAAGCTGTCAGTCAACCAGTGAGTCTAGGTCCTGATCTTCCCCATGAACCTAAATTTAGGAAGATACATAGACCTAAATTTGGGAAGATACATGGACCTAAATTTAGGAAGCTGCATGGACCTAAATTTAAGAAGATACATGGACCTAAATTTGGGAAGATACCTGGACCTAAATTTGTGAAGATACTGAAAGGATGAAACTGAAGATTCAGGCAGTAAAAACGGGGCTCCTTTGCAGGACTTTTGGGCTCAACAAGTCCAGGAGGACCTCAGAGTGCAGCTACTGCCATGTTGAAACAAGTCAGTAGAGGGGTTTGATTACCTTGTGAGGATGCTGCCGTGGTGCTTAATAGGAGTCCCATGCTGAAGACCAGGACACATTGGAAGGATTCTGTCTCAACTTGCCTGGGAATACTTGTGAATCCCTCATGATGGGTTGGCGGCTGAGGCCAGCGATAGGACTATGGAAATATGGTCTACTCTATTTAGCTTGCTTCAACCAGGACAAGCAATTTACAAAAATATGACAGTGACAGTTTAAGTAAATGATATGTGCATGAATATTTCTGTATTGCCTGAATTATATAAGATCCACACAAAAGGGCTGTGAGGAGCCCAAATGGAACAGATAAAATGATAGGATTATAGAGTTGGATTTCAAAGAGTGATATGGAGGAGGATTTAGGTCTAGGGACTGGTAGTAGAGTTTTGGGGTAAGGGAGTGGGAAGGAAGTTTAGGATTAGGGTCCATCAGGTGAGTTTTAGAATTAGGGAACAATATGGGAGTTTAGGCTTAAGGAGGGGAGTTTTAGGTTTAGTATTAGAGAGTGAGGTCACAGTCTTGAGTTAGGAACTGAGTGGGTGTTTTAAGGCTCTGGTAGTGCTATACGGTTTATAAGGGCCAAGAAGTGGGAGAGCTAAGTAATTAAGTAAGATTGGAATAGTTTTGGTTATGGCACATGCAATTTAGTGCAAGCAAGCAAGCATCTGGCAAGCAACTGGCACATAAGCATTTGTGGCAAACCCTGCATTGTGTGTGGCACCCTATTGTAACTACAAAGTCTGTAATTGCAAGCTGTAGAATTATGAAAAAAACAGTGAAACTAAAGGAGAATAGTTATTGTTCTCCTTTAAAGTTATAATTTTGCATTTGACATTATTAGTTTGCAGGGAGCAAGCCGCTTCATTCATCTCCTCACAGCTCCTCTATTTATATATACTAACTCTGAGATCGCCATAACTGAGAGAAGAGGAAATATTCCAAGGTGTCTGGGACTTAGTGTATGTTTGTTCCCATTTTCAAACCTTCAGTCTCACTATTACAGGACTTACACTTTGTGTGTGTGTGTGTGTGTGTGTGTGTGTGTGTGTATGTATATATATATATATATATATATATATATATATATATATATATATATATATATATGTTTAACACTTACATTTCAAGACTTTTATTTATTTATTTATTTATATTGATTGATTGATTGACATTTGTTGACCGGGAAAGTCCGACTGAGTCAAGAGCCCATTTTCAGCTGAGGCCCAGGGAGAAAAACTCCACAAACACATTATGATCGGTCAGTATTTTACAAGAATTTACAGAATTTGCAGACATTACAGTACAGTACAGTACAATATAACAAAATGAGAAACAGACAAATTGTGGGAAGTTACAATATCAGAGTCATTTACAATATATATATATATATATATATATATAAAACACGCTTTTTTTTTTTGTAAATATTGAAATAGGTTGAAAGTTAAGAAAAGAAAAGATCACTGGGGGGTAGTGTCAGGTTGAAAGAATTAATAAAGGGAAAGAAAAATCACTAGTGGGGTAGTCTTAAAGGAGTAAGAAGTTAGAATAATAGCTAAGGTTAGTGAGATTTATAGTAAGAACCGAGTTGTTTAAAATAAGTTATAGATCAAAAAGCGTTTCCTACTGGTTTTAATGGGTAAAGATTGGGGTAAGTTAGAATAAGGCTGAAGGAGAGTTGGATGTTTATCTATTTGGATCGATGCAGGGGCAGATTTTAGTACTTAGTAGGTAGTTCTTTAGGGTGAGTTTAAATTTGCTGAAGCAGCTAATGGTGTTTATGCTGTTTGGAAGTGAGTTCCATAGTTTAGTGACAGTGTATGAGTAAAGGCAGTGCCCAACTCTTTTGTTTGGTACATGAACAGTTATGAGTTATTTGTTTTCAGAGCGAAGGGTTCTGGTGGGGCTATAGGGTATTAAAATGTTTTTAAGGGCAGGCCGTTGTTTGGATTGTAGACAATTTTATGTGCTATGGACAGTTGAAGGAGGTTATAGTGATGTGGAAATTCCAGTCAGTTTAATTCTTTTAAGGCTTGGCAGTGATGTGAGCGGTATGAGCTACCTGTGGCAAATTTGGCGATTTTATGGTAGCAAGACTGGAGCTTATTTTTTAGAGATGAGTGCAGGTTAGTGAAAATGAGGGCACCATATAATAGGGAGGGGAGCAAGTAAGTGTTGGCGAGAGCTTCTTTGGTGGTGCTGTTCCATGAAATGTTTATGTCTGTATAGGGCTCCTAATTTGCAGTGTTTTTTTTAATGGCATTAACAATATGGTGTTCAAATTAAAGTTTCCTGCCAATGATAGTAAGTAATAGTTTAGCACGGGATATGATTTCAATTTCTGTGTTGCTTTGGGACAAAATATGAAAGTGAGAGTCAGGTGAGAGCGATTTGGCTGCAAAGAGTAAAAGCTTTGTTTAAGGAGTAGTTGTGATTCGGTTAACCAGGCTTCGATTGCCGTGAAGGTATCTTGGGTTATTTGTTGGAGGTGTTGTGGGTTATTTGAGGAGGAGATGATGGTAGTATTGTCTGCATGTTGGATAATAGAGCTAAGAGGAGAAGCAGTGTGAAGGTTGTTGGTAAATATGTTAAAGAGTAAAGGTCCCAGTATGAGCCATTGTGGTACTCCAGTTTGATTGGTTTGGTATTCTGATAGGGTATTTTGCGATTTTACTCATTGTTGCCTGTTAGTGAGGTAACTATTAAACCATTTGTGGGTCGGTGGGGTATAGCTGATATTAGAAAGGTATTGTAGAAGTTTTTTGTGTGATAATGTATCGAAAACCTTCAACGGGTCTAGTAGTAGTACCAAAGTAATATTACCTGTGTCGCTGGATCTCTGTACAGTATCCGTGAAGGAGATAAGTGCAGTGCTTGTGCTGTGTGACGGGAGAAAGCCATATTGCTTGGGGGTGAATAGGTTGTTGTGTGTGAGATGGTGAAGTAATTATTTATGGATGCACTTTTCGAGGAGTTTGAATAGTGGGGACAGGATAGAGATTGGACGATAGTTAGAGGGTTCATTGGAGTTACCGCCTTAGTGAAGTGGGATGATGATGGATTTTTTCCAGTGGTTGGGGACATAGGATTCTGTAACTGAGTGGTTGATCAGAATGCTAACGGAGTAACTATGGCCTTGGCAGCAAGTTTTAAGTGTTCTGGTGGGAGGTCATCAGAGGAGCATGGTTTTAATTTTCTGAGGAGTCTCTGAATTTCTGTGGTTGGTATTGGTTGTAGTGAGAAGAGGCTAGATGGTGTAATATTACTTTGGTGAAGGAGAGAAGAATTGTCTATGGGGGGAGAGGATCTTTCTAAGTGACAACTGCTTTTGTGGGGTAGAGGAGGAGGGGGAAGGAATTTGATAAAGTGTGGGTAGAGGGAAAGGAGTCTGTTATTAATTTGTGTATGTTATTTATAAAATCTGAGTTGAGCATAGTGGCTATTTGTGATGGCGTTTTTTCTGGGCATGGTGACAGGTTATGTTTGGTGCCAGGGTTAAGGTGATTAGTGATGCTTTTCCTGAACTGTTTTGGGTTGTTTCTATGGTAACTCAGTACATACTAGCTTTTTAGGATACATTCATTTTTGTTTTTATGTCATTCTTTTAAGTGAGTCCTGAAATGGCAAGAGTGAAAGTGCAAAAATATGGACTTCCAAGATGCTGCAGTCTGAGATTTTGCGTATTGAGTACTTCCTTTATATTTTAAATGTATGTTTGCATACACCTGTGTGTGTGTGTGTGTATGTGTGTGTGTGTGTTTGTATTCATATGTATACATATACACCTACACACACACATATATGTATGTATATAAATGTAAATTAAATTCCAAGACTTGTAAGTATAAGTCTCAGAATAATGAGACAGCACATGCAGAAATGGGAACTTGTGTTTACCTGTTGTGTCTGACATATAGCAGCTCTGCTGTAATTGGCACCTTTCCCTCAACAGCTTGATGATTTACATACCTAGCTCTCCATACAAATCCAGTGGTATATTACTTTTGCGGTAAAACAGATGAGTTCCCCTTAACTGTTCAATGTCCAGCCCGCCATGACCCAAAAGTGTATAAAATCAGCCACCATATCTACCTCACAAATCTTCATAATTTTTATTTGAGGAAGTAAAGCAAATGTACTTCTACCCCCATTCAGTGGCCTTTGTGTCCTCCAAGCTTCCCCTTGCAAGAGAGAGTAAATCAGTCAACCAGGAAATCACTCTCTCCCCTCCAAAGATGGACAAGCTTGCATTGCCTTCTCTCTCTCCCATCCTACCCTGCCTGGCTGTTCAGACTTGAGTCATTTAGGTCACAATCAGCGCTTCATCACTCTGCTCCACAGAACCAGGCTGTTTTGGTGATAGAATTGTTTTTCTCTCTCTCCTTCTCTAGCTTTGATCCATGCTTGGTCCTCATGTTTCACTTCTCTTCTATCATCATTCTTTATGTATGTTCTGCCAGTATAATTTTGTTCCCAGTTGCGCATAATCATTTTCTGATGTTGCAGTATTCATAACAGTAGGGAGTAGCTGCCTGCAGCGCCATCGTCCTACCAGTATACTAAAGTCTTTGTCTGGAGGGTTTGTGTGACATTGGCTCTGTGGGACATAAACCGGCGTTGGGTATAAAGGTGATGTCTGCATGTATCCTCCTCAGAATTTTTCTGCCACAGTAATCATTGGACTCCCGTTCACCAGTTCTACCTTACTTCATGTTTTGTCAGACAATTAGAGTTTCGAGTATCAAGACCAGACCACCGTTTGGACCATTCAGATAAGTGCCCACTGGGGTTTTTTCTTACTTGTTTTGCTTGCTGTTTTAGACTTACATGTCAGCTAGGAAAGGCAAGTGTGCTTGTGGGAGACAGATTCCTCACAAGGACATGCACAATAAGTGTGTTTTCTGTCTAGGCAAGGCCCATGACCATACATCCTGTTCTATCTGTAAGTAATTCGTCCCCAAAACACTTCATAGCAGACTAGCGGCTTTAAATCTTTACCTCGAGAATCAGAGACTCAGACGTTTGGCGTTAGGCATGGTGGGAAGAGTAGGCCCATCTGATGAGCCACCTCAGAAGAAGGCGAAGAAACTTAGGCTTGAATCCCAGGATGCACCTCAGGCATCCACACCCGGCTCTAGAGGCGATAGCAGACCTAGAATTTGTTCAGATGATGGTCTCCCAAACAGGCTCGGGAACTACAATGGATGCCAGGGTGCAGGATACCGAAGGTACGTCTGCTGAGGTATTTCAGCCATCAGAGTCTGATGGTGGAGGGGAACCATGGCTCATCTTCTCGGAAGCCCCTGCTCCTTCTTCTCTTGCTAGGCCATCTGCTTCTTCTTTGTCTACCACACCCTTGAAAAGGAAACAGAAATCCAAACACGTTGAACCCCCTCTGATGTCAGGCTAGGAATCCTTTTCTCAAAGCCTCTTTAAGGCCTTTCAGGCCTTAAAATCCCAACAACTCTCACCTACTCTCACTCCTCAGCCAACCCATGTGTCTGAGGAGGAATATTCATCCTGTGAGGAATCCTTCTCTTATGAGACTCAAATTGAATCCCCCAAGGAGTTCATTACTCCAGATGAAGAGGATTCTATTTCTCCAGACTCCCCAGGGGAAGAATTTAGTTTTGGAAGTACTATTGCCCTCATGAGGGAACACAAGTGACAGGCCTCTGAGGTCTCAGATTCTAAGAAAAGATACTTTGACCTTCTGCAAATGGAGCAGCCCGCTCCCTCAGCTGTGCCCCCTTTACTACCTGCATTTCAAGATGCATTCTTAGCTGCTTCATAGTCTCCTGACTCCCAACCTTCAGCAGCAAAATGACCAGACAGATTTTATAGAGTCCCCCAGGACACGCAGTTTCTTTACAAGAACCCTCCTGCTGACCCAGCTGTTATAGCTGTTTCTGAAGACAAGACCTCCAGACAGCTTCCTTCCTCTGCTCTTTATCCAAATGATAAAGACAGTAGATTTATGGACAGGATAGGAAAAAAGGTCTACACATCTTCCACTCTGGCCATTAGGGCCCTGAACTACCAAACCCACATGACAAGGTTTGTACTTGATACCATTTGTAAGACCTCCAGTCTTCTTTCTGAGGACCAGGACTCCCCCACCAGAGTACAATTAAACTCTCTCCTCTCCACAGCATCACAAGTGACCAGGCACTCTATTAAGTGCAGCTATGATGCAGTGGAAGCTGCTTCCAAAGCTGCTGCTTCTGGATCAGTGCTGCATCGTTACTCCTGGGTACAGCTACACCCCCCTCCCCATGGAGGTTCAGACCAAACTTGTGGATGCTCTGTTAGACAGTAAGGCACTTTTTGGACAAACCTCTGCTGAGCTCCTCAAATCCCTCCAAGAAAAAGGAAAAGAGTTGCAAAATCTAAAGCACCTCTTGGTGTCCCCCATTCTTAGATATCATAGGAACTACCCTCAATAACCATCCTTTGTACGAAGGGAATCCTTTCCCTCATCGCAACAATCCATGGGACATAGGCAGCGGAGAACGACTTCTACCCCAAGACTGTCCTCAAGATCTTCTGCCACTCCTTTTCAGAGACAAGCCTGACCATCCCAGACCCCCTCCACTGTGACTCACCCACCCTGCATCCAGAAACTCCCCTATCCCTCTGTCTCACTCTCTCCCTCCCCTCCTGGTGGAAACTTACAAAAGAATGATGTGTCCTCTCCATCATCCAGAGAAGATATTACATGACTTGGTGGATGCTCTCACCCTTTCAGGGCATTCCACAACCAGCAAAAAAAAAACATTCACCTATTCCCAGCCATTATTCAACAACTCCTAAACCAAGGCACCATAGAACCAGTTCCCACCCATCAAAACAACTCAGGGTTCTACTCCAGAATGTTCCTGGTTCCCAGGAAAGAGGGTCCCTGGCGACCTATACTGATCTTTCCTTTCTCAATCTTTTCCTTCTCGTACCCAGCTTCAAATGATAACCTTACCTATTCTCCTGCATCTAACCCCCCCCCCCAAGCCTTCATGGTGGCTCTAGATCTCAAGGATACCTACCTACCCATCCCCATTCATTCAGATTACAGGAAATTCCTCAGATTTTCTATAGGCTCCTGCCATTTTCAATTCTCTTCTTTGCCCTTTGGTCTGTCCACAGCCCCCAGAATGTTCACCAAGTGTCTAGCCTCCTTCATTGTTCATTGCAGGACACAGGGTATACAAATATATCCCTACCTAGATGACCTCCTCATCCTGCACCAAGACCACCAACTCCTACTCCTCCATTTGCAGCAGGTGTCACACACCCTCTCCCCTCTGGGATTTACTGTAAATGTAGAAAAATCTTGCCTGACTCCTTCTCAGAGCATGATTTTTCTGGGATACAGACTACAAACAGACTGCATAAAAGCCTTCATACCCAATCAAAGGATTCAGGAACTCAGTCTGTACTTCAACCAGATCCTTTCCTGAACCTTTCTGACAGCTTGGGAATTTTTTAAACTATTAGGCCACATGGCATCCCTTTTAAACATGCTGCCTTTGGCAAGACTACACATGCGCAAAATTCAATGGGTACTGAAAAATGTATGAAACCAACATTCCCAACCCTTAGATGTGCCCCTCCCAATCCTCCTTTGCTTAAATAGGAAGATCCAATGGTGGATATCTATAATACAGACCAACCCAGGGCTACACCTTCAGACCCCAGCTCCACTTCACTGCCTTTACACCAATGCTTCGGACCTAGGGTGGGGGCCAGTGTTGAAAACAAATCAACAACACCTCTCAGTACAAGGCAAATGGTCCACTGTAAGAGTTAAAGACCACATCAACAATGAGGAAATGATAGCCTTGCTGTTAGCTCTACTAACATTCAAACTGTCTATCCTGCCAGGAACCTTAAAGGTAATCACAGACAACATGACAGTTCTGTGGTACATAATCAGACAAGGAGGGAGCAAGTCATACCCTCTTTGCAGACTGGCCATTCAGATTTGGAACCTAGCAGACTCCCTCAGAGTGCACTTGTTGGCCATGTATGTCCCCTCTCAACAGAATGTGATGGCAGACACACTCAGCAGAACCTCACCCCCCCTCTCATGAATGGATGCTACAGAGCGAGGTTTTCCCAGACCTGATACACAGGTGGGGTATTCCACAAGCAGACCTCTTTGCCTCCCCAGACAACAGGCAGATGCCCAACTTTTGAACAAGAAACCCACACCCACAAGCGTGGAAAGTGGATGCCTTCTCCTTTTCATGGGGGGTGTTTCTGTATGCCTTCCCCCCTTTATGTTCCTGTACGCCTCCCCCCCTTTCACTCTGATCCAGAAAGTCCTGAAAATTCAGAGGGACAAAACAAAAAATCCTACTGGTGACCCTCTTTTGGCCAAGACAGCATTGGTTTCCCCTCCTTTTTTCTCTAGCCAAAGGCAATCACCACAGGTTACCCCACCAGAAAGACCTGCTCACACAGAACAAGGGGTCTCTGCTACACCCGCAGGTGAACAATCTAAAACTGACCTTATGGGTGATAGAATCCTGATCCCTTACAGGCACCTTTACTCAGAGAATGTAGTTAATGTTCTGCAGGAGGCCAGAAAAACCAGCACTGGGAGAAACTATGTGACTAAATGGCTCAGATTCTCCAATTGGTGTCATAGGAATAAACAGGAGCTATCTCCATCCCTAGGGACCTGTCCTACTTGAGTGAGCTACTCCAAACAGGACTAACATATCCCTTGATCAAAGTCCACTTGTCTGCCATCAATGCCTGTCTGCCCATTTCACCTCCCCTGGCATCCAGACTGGAAGTCAAACTCTTTTTAAGAGGAGTCCTCCACATCAAACCCCCATGGAAACCCATCACTCCTCCATGGGATCTAAACTTTGTATTAGAAAAGCTAACACTATCTCCTTTTGAATCAGCACATTCTGCTTCTCTGAAATTTTGTATATTCAAAACAGTTCTGCTAGTTGCCCTCACATCTGCCAGGAGGGTTTCGGAGATCCAAGCCTTGATGGCCACATCCCACTACCTAGTCTTTTACAGGGACAGAGTGGTGCTCAGAACCAACCCCTCCATCATGCCCAAGGTAGTTAATGAACTCTCATTGAATCAGACCATTAACTTACCTGTCTTCTACCCCCATCCTCAAAATGCTTCAGAGAGTCCCTTCACTCTCCGGACATGCACAGACAACTAAGATATTACCTAGACAAACCCAAAGACATCAGGAAATCAGAACAGTTATTTGTTTCCTTCCATCCCAGGGCACTAGGGAAAGCTGTATCTAAGCAATCCATCGCCTCATGGATCTCCAAGTCCATCTCCTTCTGCTACTCCCACCATGGGAAAACCGTACAGGGCAGTACAAGCTGGACATGGTGTCTCGTGCTAGAGCCAGTTTTGCCAGAACTATCCTAAAGGGTCTCCTGGACCACAGAAAACCTTCGTCCTCCCAAGTTCATACTTAAAGCTCTGGTACTCTCCCTACTGTTATGAATATTGCAACATCAGAATAGAAGGACATAAAATAGTTGTGTAAGACCTTACCATAACCATAGATGTCCTTTTTTATGTTGCAGTATTCAGTCCCACTCTCCTACCCCCTGTTTCTTGCTTCTGCTATAGCAGGTATTTTATGAACTCGTGTGGCCATCTTCATAGGTTCATAGGTGTGTACTAGGCTAATGGCCCTCAGGCCTTTACAAGCTTAGCCATAGGATCCAAGTCTCTAACTACATAGCCTTATTACTGCCCTGGCTCTAGCAGGCATGTAAGTCTAAGGGTCTCAGTTAGGACCCTCCTGAAAAACCTCAGGGGCACTAGTGTATGCAGCAGAAACTATTCTGAGGAGGTGCGTGCAGACGTCACCTTTATACCTAACGCCGGTTTATGGCCCTCATAGCTGACAACACACATACCCTCCAGACAAAGACTTTGGTATACTGGCCGGACGGTGGCACTGCAGGCAGCTACTCCCTACTGTTATGAATACTGCAACATAGAAGAGAGTAAGGTCTTACACAACTGTTCTATTCTGAACCCTGAACTGCTCTCCTCTGTATAGAAACTGGTACTCAGTGTGTTCATTTTGCCTCATATTTTTGATGGTTCTCTCATAAAATTTATGTTTTTCTGGCAAATCATTTAGGACTGCAGTCATTTGAGTTTCAGGCTTCAAATCCTTCAGAAAATGTATGCTAATGCAAAATCTGTTCTTGTAACAACTTATTAAGTTTATAAGAACAACATTTATTTATTCATTGATTGCCTTTTGTTTACAGGGAAAGTCTGACTAGGCACAAGAAAAGCTTTGCATAAAATACATTTTCACATTGAACAACAGTAAACAATTAAACATTTTCAGCATTGCTTTGCAGGGTTTTTTTTTTTAAACGAACCATATCTTTAACATATAATAGCTATAGATAACAAGAGCAATGATAATGCACAGAGGTTCAGTATATGTATATTGACATTAATGGGGTTGGATGTCACTAGAGAAGGAAAAGAAAATACAGGAGGAGGTAGAAGGGTATAAGCAGAAATAGTCATGAAAAACATAAGTAGAAAAAGTTCTGATAGTGGAGAGGTTGTTGATAAGGAGATGAGGTCGGTAAGGAGGGGGTATTAGTAGGAGAGGATTAAGATACAGGTTAGTTGGCGGAGCAGTCTTTCTCCTTCAGTTATTTTTTGCCTTGTTCATATTTTCTGCACTAAGAGGTTTAGAGGTATGTCTGTACATTACTGTAATGTCTTGTGAATAATGACTTAGCCATACCTTGTTGAGACCAAGCGATTAGTAGATGGAATGGAGAAATAAATTAAATGTGTGAATTGGCAGAAAAATGTTTGATTTGGTGGAAAGATATTTACAGATTAAAGCACCATGAGTATGTTTTTTTTTTTCTTTTTAACTAAATGTTGCTTTTTTGGTTTAATTTGTATGAATCCTGGATGTTTAGTCTGTGCCAAGTAACAGAAAAAAATAGCATTACCCACAAGTGGCCGCAGTGTTATATTACAAATGTGTGTTTATAGTGCTTTCATTTTGGGAAAATGAACATAAATTGCTTGGCAGGAAACTCGATTTAGAGAAGCTAATACTGCATGATAGCTACCTTTGAGCAACTCTGAGCCAATTTCAAGTTATGACTGCGTCTTTTCTGTAACTGCAGCTCTGTGCTTCCCTCTTGTGGGCACACTGTGATTAACACATTATATCAAGGCTAGGGAAGTAAAAATCAGAAAGGATTCAGTTGGGGTTAGAAAGCACATTTAGTATAGTAAGAGAAACTAGGTCTTGTTTTATGTTTATGTTTATATATACATATATATATATATATATATATATATATATATATATATATATATATATATATACACAAGTTTGAGTGGGTGAAGAAATCATTGTCGTCTTGTTTTTTTTTTATTTTAACTACTGTCTGAACTACCTCAGAGAGACTTCTCAATTGCAGCTTTTGTTCAAGCATTTTTTCTCATCATTAAGTCAGTATTTTGATAACTGGGTAAGTAAACTGGTATTGGAAAAAGGCTGAATGTTTAGCAGTTCCGTGTTTAGAAGGAAGAAAAAGTATATACTTGGACTGCAAAACTAAACAGAAGATAATTGTAAAAGCAAACAAAATGCATGAGAGGATAACCAAAAATAATTTAAAGTTGATTTCTCAGGAGTTTCTTCTTGTTTTGTACAATGCAATGTATCTGTCAACAACTCAACATATCCTGAGAAACTGTGCAAATATTATTTCTGTCTGGATGTAGTGGTTAAATATGCTATCTTTGCGCCTTGATGCACCCTGATTCAAGTAATTCAGTAGTTTCGAAGACTGACTACCTCTTCATCCAGAATATTCTTCATTTGTAACCAAAGACCCTATAGTAGTACTCTGTATTATTTCATCTGCTGAGCACATAGTTTTTAGTGTCATCAGCTGACCACTTAATACATTCATAGGTTTATAGGTGTATACTAGCCCGATAATCACTTTGACCTTTATAAGCCTAACCATGCATCCCAAATATATCCTACAAGTGATTTGAGCCTTGGAGGTTTTTTAAGAGATATATGTAGGCTATAATATGATTTACAGACTCTCTGTCCATTAAAGACATAGATGCTAGACATAGGGAGAATTTCCAGTTTTCTATCCACTGATACATGTTACACTTGAATAGCGTTAGGGAAGAACTCTGTTTCAAATGGACGGGAAGCCTGTTCCAGAGAGGTGGAATTCTGCGCAACACATATCTGTCCCTCCAGCTTGTGTTATTTATGTCACAAGCAAAGTTCAAGTCCCTGGATTGAGTATATGTCCTTCCATTTCACTGTTGCAGTATTCATTATAATAGGGATCCCCTGCCATGGGCGGTGCAACATCCAGCCAGTATACCAAAGCCTTTAGGTTGCTTTAAGGTAAGCTGGACATCAAATATATGCTCTTCGCATAGGGTAGCATATAAAGGTGACATCCAGATGTACCATCATCAGAACCTATTTGCTGCCAGTCCGAATGCCATCTCTTGATTGTTGGTCTGAATGCCCGTTCCATTGTTAGTTCGCCAAGTCATTGCAGATAAGTGCCCCATTGGGGTTTACTGTATCTTATCTTCTTTTTATATTTTGTTGCTTGTGGGGTTTCATGTCATCCAAGAAGGGTAAATGCCAGTGTGGGAGAAAGATTCCCCATAAAGACTATCACAAGCAGTGCTTGTTTTGCCTTGGTGCTTCCCAAGACCATACTTCCTGTTCTGTCAGGCTTTTGTGCTCAAAACCCTCCATAGTAGGCTTGCTTCTTTGGCTTTGTATCTGGAGAATCAAAGCCTTAAGTTTTTAGCTAAAGACACTATGGAAGGAACTTCCTGCTCCGAGGGGCAGCCGTCTGTGAAGAAGAAGACCAAGAAGTTTAGGCTGGATTCTTCTGTTGTTCAGTCTCCACTGGACGTCTCTTCCAAGGAGAGTGAAAACCCAGAGGTTCGCCAGTTTACTTCCTTGGATTCTTCTTCTGTTGTTCAGCCTCCAATGGACGTCTCTTCCAAGGAGAGTGAAAACCCAGAGGTTCACCAGTTTACTTTGTTAGATTCTTCGTCCATGACTAATTTAAAGTCTGGTGTGGATCCAGCTCTAGGCAAGTACATGGAGGCCTTGCAGACATCTGCATTGGACATTCAGGGGGAACTGCGGCTGATTATTTCTGAGGGCCTAGGGGTGTTCCTTCAGTTTTAGTTAGGGAAGAAGTTCCTACTACAATTATTGAATGTCGTAAAGGGTCAGAACCTTCTACATTTCATAAAGCGGACGTCCCCTTAAATTAAAAGCAGAAAACCAAACATATTTTTCCATCTCCAAAGGACCCACAGAGTGAATGGTAAACTTTCACTCTAGGGTTGTTTAATGCTTTGATGGCTTTAAATCCTCCTCAGGGTGTTTGTGTTCCAGCTCCTCCTTGGTCTTCTACTCCCCTTAAAAGACCCAGGGACCAGGATTCCTCCTAGGAAGAAGTGGATTCAGATAAGGAATCTCTTGCCTACTCCTCTCAGATTCCCTCTCCTTTAGATTATGAGTCTGAGGAAGAGGAATCTACTAGTTCTGATACTCCTTTTGAGGAAATTTCTTTTGGGGGCACAATCTCTAGAATGATGGAATTTTTTAAATGGGATTGTACTCAGGTTTCTGAAGTGCAGAAATGGTATTGCAGATGGACTCTCACAGGTCTTCTTCTGTACCTCCTGTTCTGGCTGCATTGTTGGATGCCTTTTCTAATGCTTCTAAGGCTCCTGACACCCAGACACATGCTCCCAAGAAACCTGATAGGTTTTATAGGGTGCCAGAGGACTGTAAATTTCTTTATAAGCACCCTTCTGCTGTCTCTTCAGCGGTGTCTGTGGCTTCTGACAAGCCATCTGAATTGCTTCCTTCTCCTAAGTTATTGCCTTCTGAGAAAGATAGCAGAACCATGGAATAGTTGGGTAAAAAGGTTTACACCTCTGCTACTGTAGCTTTTAGGGCTTAACAATTATCAGACCCATATGTCCAGGTACATGTTGACTCTTCTTTCTTAGGCCTGTCAGGTACTTTCTGATCTTTCAAACTATGAAGGGAAGACTTCTGCTGTTTCCATGTTGTGGACTTCCTCTCAGGTGGCTCGTCATTCCATCAAGTGAAGTTATGATGCAGCAGATGCTTCCTGTAGTGCTGCTGCCTTTGGGTCTGTGATGAGGAGGTATTCTTGGCTTCAGCTTCAACATTTTCCTGATGATAGTAAGGCTAAGTTGATGGATGCTCCTCTGGATAATAAACATTTGTTTGTTGAAGCTGCTGCTGATTTGTTTGTCTCTTCAGGATAAGGGCAAGGCTTTAGAGGAACTTTAACATGTTTTTGTTTCTCCTGTACCTACGTTTCAGAAATTCCCCCAATAAGCCAGCCTTTGTTCATAGGCAAACTTGCCTTCCCCACAAGGGCAAGAAAGGTGGGAAGCAGGCTCCTCCTGCTAAAGCTACTCAGACTTCTGTGCTCCAGAAGTCTTCTTTTCCTGAGAAGCAAGGTGGGTGCTGTCTGACTATCCTATTCTTCCCAGCTACATTCCTCTTTACCTTTCTCTGTCTCTCCCTGTTTGGTTTAAGATTACTCAGGACTCCTGGGTTCTATCCATTGTCTGCCAAGGGTATGTCATGGTCTGGAAATCTCTTCCCCCTTTTCATGGGAATTCCTCGGACCCCTCAGGAACAACTGTCCTTTCCACGGGTGCTTCAGGATCTCTTGCCTCAGGGTACTATTTAAGCAGTGCCAGTTTCCCAAAATGGGAGGGGGTTTTACTCCAGAATGTTCCTAGTACCCAGGAAAGAGGGTACTTGGAGACCAATTTTAAACCTGTTTCATCTAAATTATTTTTCCGAAGGTTCTCTCTTTTATGTCCCTTCAGACTTTGTCCCCTCTTTTGCTTCCTCAGGCTTACATGATGTCTCTGGATCTCAAGGATGCTTATCTCCATATCCCAATTCATCCCCTTTTCAGGAAGTTTTTACATTTCTCTGTTGCTTCCTGACTTTTTCAGTTCTCTGATTTGCCCTTTGGGTCTACTGCCCCAAGGGTCTTCACCAAATGCCTCACTCCTGTGATTGCATTTTGTAAGCTAAAGGGGATGACTGTCATTCCCTACTTGGATGACCTCCTGTTTTAAGGAATCCTCTCCAGAGATCTTGTTGCAAAAGTTTCAGTTTGCAGTCTCCCTTCTGCAGAGCTTAGGGTTCACTATAAATTAAAAAAAAAATCCTTTCTGATTCGTTCTCAGGATCATGTCTTTTTGGGGTGCAGGATCCAGACTGTTCCTCTGCTGGCATCCCTGCCTCCCTCCAAGGCCCTAACTCTCATTTCCTTTTTTTCAGTCGCTTCTTACTCAGACCTCAGTAACAGCAAGGGAATTTCCGAGAGCTCTGCAGTTCATAACTTTCAGTATTCCTATGCTCCCTTTTGCTAAACGCCACTTGAGAAAACTTCAGTGGTTTCTAAAGTAATTATGGATTCAGCATTCCCATCACCTCTATTTCTTAGTTCCTCTTCTTCTATGTCTCAAGCAGGAACTTCAGTGGTGTATTTGGCAGTTGACTGTCAAATCCAGAGTTCCCTTTTCAGCTACCTCTTCCCTCTCAGGAGTTGTTCACAGATGCCTAAGATGTGGGATGGGGAGCAGCTTTCGTCTCCCTAAGAGTTAAGGAAGTCTGATCGCCTCTTCAACAAAAAGACCACATCAACATCAAGGAGATGAGACCTTTTCTTATGGCTGTTCAGACCTTTCATCCTCTTTTCTCCCCAGGACCTCTCAAGGTATTTACAGACAGTCAGGGGAGGACAATGTCTTATCTTCTTTGCCGGTTGGCAGTCCTAGTTGTCCAGTTTCAAGTGACCCTTCAGGCAATATACATTCTTTCAAGTCAAAACATTGTGGCCGACTCTCTGAACAGGTCCATAACTCAATCCCACAAATGGATGCTTCACAGGGATGTGTTTCTGGACATTATCCACCAGTGGGGGTACTCCTGAAATGGATCTTTTGGCCTCCCGTCTGAACAGAAAATGTCCTCTATTTTGTGCCAGAGTCCCAGATCCTCTGGTTTGGAAGGTGGATGCCCTCTCTTTTTCTTGGAAGGGGTGTTTCATTATGCTTTCTCTCTCCTTCCCCTCTTTCCAAAAGTCCTATTCAAAATACAACAGGATGCTCCCAAAATCTTGCTGGTGACCCCCTTTTGCCCGAGACAGCATTTACTCCCTCTTCGTCTGCATTTAGCCAAGGGCAATCATCACAAGTTACCTCACAGGGTGGACCTACTCAACACAATACAAGGGATCTCTCATCCATCACCATCTGTCCACTCATCAACAGACATAGTGGGTAATAGGATTTTGATTACACATAGACACCTTTTTCTGAGGAGATGCTTAGGATCCTGCAGGAGGCCAGGCGACCCACTACTAGGAAATTCTACTTATCAGAATGGAAGGGGTTTTCTGTTTGGTGTCTTTCCTGAAATCTGTGTCCACTTTGTGTGGATGTTCCTTTGGTTCTGTCTTACCACTGTGAACTGCTCAATTCTGGGTTGGCTTAGTCTTCTGTTAAGGCTCACTTATCAGCTGTTTCTGCTTGTCTGCCTTTATTACCTCCTTGAGCTTCTAGATTTTAAATCAAACAATTTCTTAAAGGTGTCCTACATATTAGGCCTCCCAGGAAGCCTGTTTCTCCTCCCTGGGATCTTAATTGTGCTTTAGAAAAATTGACCCAGGCTACTTTTGAGCCTGCAGCCTCAGCTTCCTTGCAATATTGCTTTTTGAAGACTATACTTTTGTTAGCCCTTACTTTTGCCAGATGGGTGTCTGAGCTTTAAAACCTTATGGCTTGTCCTTCTTTTTTTGGTGTTTCATAAGAGAGGGTGTCCGTTTGTACTAATCCTTCTTTTATGCCCAAGGTGGCGAATGAGTTGTCTCATAATTAGTCCATATTCATTTGCTCACTTTTTTCCCTTCTCCACAATGCGCCAGTGAGAGGGTACTGCACACATTGGATGCACATAGACAACTCAGATTTATTTATTTTATTATTTATTTATTTAACATTTGTTGACCGGGAATGTCCGACTAGGTTCCACAGAGCCTGTTTTCAGCGGAGGCCCGGGGAGAAATTCTCCAGATGCATGTCTTTGGAATGTGGGAGGAAACCAGAGTACCCGGAGGAAACCCACGCGAACACAGGGAGAACATGCAAACTCCACACAGAAGGCACCCCAGCCGAGAATCGAACTGAAGAACCTCTTGCTGTGAGGCAACAACGTTAACCACTGCACCACTGTGCCACCAAAATTTATTTTGATAAGACTAAGACTTTTCGTAAGTCCGATCAGCTCTTTGTTTCTTTTCATCCTAGGTCCTTAGGATTGGCTGTCTCTAGGCAAACTATTTCTTCTTGGATTTCTAAAGCCATTTCTTTTTATTATTCCTTTCATGGTAAGAGCCTTCCTTCTTCTGGTAATGGTCATTCTACTACAGCTGTGGCTTCCGCTGAATTACTTAAGATAAAGTCCCCTTGGCAGACTTCAGTGGAAGGTTTGCAGCTGACAGTGTCAGTTGGTATTTGGCAGCTGGACTCTAGTGTTCATTTTAAATAACTAGGTTGGTTGAGAAGGAGGAGGAGGAGATGAGAACATACCTTCACAGGAGAAACTTTTGTAAGTGCTCACCAAGGGGACCTCACACCTAAAAATGAGACATTCATGACAGAGTGGCACAGTTCCTCATGGAAAGGGGACTGTCACTGCCAAGAAGCCCTAAAGAAGTATGCACTTCAGCAAATGTAGTCATGGCAACTACATCTGCTGTTTGACTAGATCAGTAGTTAAGACAAAACCCAATGTTAGATGCCATATTAAACACATTTTCAACAGCTTCCCACTTATTTCACTTAATGGAGGTTAGGAAGGCAGAGAACGCTTTCATGATCTATTTGAGAGAACTGGAAATGTGACTTTTTAGACATACAGTTAACTTCAGCCAGTGTGGCAGAGAAGCAAGTAAATATTCTTGCTAAACCAATCTATGAACAACTGAGGCTTGTTTGTTGTAGGAGCACTTCTTGCTTACACATTTAAACAAAGAAATCTGGTGTCTTCAGTATCTCTGCATCAGAAGAGTAATAACTATATTGCACTTGGTTGACCTCTGGTTTGTTCTAAGCAAATTATTTGGCTTATATCTTTTTCATCTGATTTCTCTCCTTATATTTTTTCTTTTGTTTTTTGGTACATTCAGCTGCGTTTGATTTTTGTCTACTTCTGGTTTGATTTCCATTCACTTGTCACCTGCTAGAAGTGTGCTAGACTTCCTCTCCTCATGTTGTAAAACTTTCACTATGGTTTGGATCTGATGAGGGCAGTAAATATGTATGCAGTCCAATGACTGCAGCTCAATACATGCAGTCAATTTCAAGGAGGTCCATACCTCCTCCAGTGCATGAAATATATAATCTTGGTATATGGATTCCTGGATGTGATGTCAGATATTTAGGTAGGCTAAAACCTGTAGGTTGTCTCTACTCTCTGCTAGTAATGAGTTCCACAGCTGTAGAGGTATACCTGAACAGTATGTGCCCTTTACAGGCTTGCATTCTAGAAATGTGCTTACCTTTAGAATAGAATGTTCAGGTGATGATAGACAAGGTCAAAGGGTGGAATTCTTAACAGTAAGACATATTTATGGAAGGACAACAGTTTTCTACTGTAGCAAGAAGAATTTGCTGCATTGCTGCTGTTTAATGGGAGAGTCTGTTGTATCCAACATGTTGCTGTATTGGGGGAATGAATTAGGTCACCGTTTTCTGCAGACTTTGTAGCATTTAATAATAGTCCTGGAAGAGTAGACAAGAAATTGTAAACCATACTGTTTGTCTCCTAGTCTCCCACCTGATGTGCATTTTTTCAGAGCAGGTGCTGATCTGTTCTTTCAGATTTGGACTGAGACCTGATATCATTCCCTTGTAATGAAATGAAGAAAACTTCTCCAGGGGAAGAACCATTAGGACAATTCATTACGCTGTCAGCATGCAGAGGTGAATGTTGGAGTGGTTTCAAGCAACTTGGGTTTGTTTTACTTAGAATGGTGATACGTTGATTTTGAACTGGCTGTTCAGCTATGAATAGTCTTAATCAACATATTTCCTAATCCTCCTATGGTTAGAGCATGCTTGAATAACAAGTAATGATCTGCACAGATTATATCAGTGATAATAAACAGCTCACCAGTTAAGTGGTTAATGACTAATAAAAGTCAGAGAATAGCCATAACTGAGTCCTGTGGTACTCCTACAGAGAAAAAAATAAATAAATAAAGAGGAGGACATACATTTCCTGAACTGAACTTTTGAGGACAAAGTGCCAGTGTGAAGGCTGCCAGCCCAGTAAGCTGGAATTTTGTAAACAATCCTGTGTCATTTGTGAATAGTAATATGATTTGTATACTTGTCTTACAGGTGTAAGAAAACTGTATATTATGTGTATATTGAACTGCTGGTGCAGAAGTGAGTCTTTAACTGTATGCTATGTACTGAGCTTCAAGAATGCAACCACAGTGTACCCTACAGGAATAGAACAGAAATGTATATGAAGTATATGCCTATGCAAATGTATGTTTTAATAGAAGAAGCTGGAACATGCAGAGTTAACTTGCAAAACTTTAAGAAAATAAGTTGAAATTATTTACGACTGTATTATAAAGTTAGTTAATGCCAGGAGACAGAATGTCTGCAGCTAGAAATTCTCTTTATTGTCTCAAAACAGAAGTAATTGCAGGTTTCAAAGGTAAAAGTGTGCAACTGTTTTACAACTTCCAGTTCCAGGCAAGTTTCTGAAAGATAAGTATTTTTGACACAGAGGTGAAAAAGAATGATGTAATCTGAGATAACCCAGCAGAAATGTTTGATAGTAATTTAAGAATTATGTCAAGAGAGTGAGTCTGTGCATTTTGAATTTGTCTTTGGACATAGAAACATCCTGTCATCAGCACTTCTCATCTATGTTTGCCTGGCTCTGTAAGTAAATAATTTAGGGCATAGTATCTCTTAAATATAGATAGGAATACAGTAAATGTTAGTTTAGATGTTTTCTGTATTTATATGAGACTGTCCTGCAATGTTGTTTTGAAGTATTTCCTATGATTCTGAACTCTGTTGTCACTGTGTTGAGTTATTGAGTGTTGTCTTGATCTTTTATTATTTAGTATTAAATATATTTAAACCTTTTAATTGTGGCTGGTTTGTTTAGAGATATTTAAGCTCTTAGACTACTTTCATATGTATTTGGTGACACTGTACAGACCACTCTTAAATAGCCCTGGCCTGGGTCTTGGTCACACTTACCATTTGGATAATAATAACATTACACAGTAGAATTGGTCACCCTTTGGGAAGGACCTTATAATAGCTGCTAATTAAGGGTCGTTGGTGGAAGTGATTACTACCTTATAGTCTGGGCAGAAGGGAGCATAGCTAGTGAACCTGTGCCAGCCTTCCCCTGGAGTGTTTGTGTGTTTGTATATAAATCAAATCTCAATGTGTGTGTGTGAGCTACTTTGGCAGGGACACGAAGCACTGGTTGGACAGAGAGGGTGCTGGAGGTTTTGGCTTGACCACAAGGCTGAGATTTTAACCGTATAGCTGTGCCAGTGGGGAGTCTTATCGGGCATCTCAGAGAGAGAGAGAGAGAGACCAGCCCCAGACTGACTGTGATTTCTGTGTGCTCTTAAGGGAAATTGTACTTTACTGTGTGTGTACTGTTGATCCTCCCAATGTGCACATCCCTTACTGGTGTTAGTGGTGAGGATTGAGGCTCCTTGAGTATTGGGCCAGTGCAGGGGCGTCACAGACAGTATGTGAAGTAAGAAGAGCTTGACATCCAGCCAGTGGTAGTTGTATTATTAGATCTACAAGAACATCTGCAGTCAAGAGATCCAAGTTCTGTTGAAGAAGAAGATATTTAAGGAGCATCCATATGGCCAGTAAGATAAAAGAACATACTTTGGAAAATTGCTGCATGAGCTGCTTTTCAAGATTTTAATGAGATTGAGTAATATTACTACTGGTCGTTAATTTTCAGACATCTTTTGTTTTGTTTCAGAACTGGAGTGATAATAACGTTTTTCTTGTTTTCAGAATGTTAGTTTTGAGTGAGAAGGTCACTTAACCAGGAAGTGCTCCCTGGTCACACCTGAAAAAAGACATTTGCGTCCAGTGGGGTTATCTGTTCAGTAGATGGCTGTGAATGCCTGAATTTGGCATTGAGGAACAAAGGAGCTTGAACACAAACTGCCTTCCTTGGGCCTGTCCAAGGGGGCAATTTAACAAAGAGGTTACTGCATTGTCATGGTGATAGTCTTAAAATGAAAAAGTGGGGCTAGCTAGGACCAATGAGCAATCACACAGGTTCCTGAATGTGATGTCCAGTGTCTAGGCATGTGCAAGTAATGAAACATAAAGCAACAAGTAAATACAGAGGCACTTGCTTGTGACTGATGATTGGTACAACCCTTAGAGGTGGCTTGAGGCTGCTAGAAAGGGGTCAGACTTTGGCAACGACCGGATGATGGATGGATAAAGGAATGGGGGAGGAGAAACATTAGTATTTCTATCATGGAATGTAGGTGAAGTAAATAATCTGATAAATACAAGGAAAATATGAAGTATGTGGTAATGCCATTGCATATGAACATTAGAAGAAAACAACTGATAAAATTAGGATGGAAGTAGTACTCCTTGGTTGAAGGGGACTGCAGGAAGACCTGGAGAGAAAAGATGCATAACAGTTTTGGTAAAAAAGGCACTGATGATCAGCATAGCAGAAGCACATCATGGGGGGACAGGTGCCGGGTGCTTTTGGAAGGTATTAGGAATGGATAACATCGGTGGTTGGTCCCCATAAGCATGTTCTGGAAATCTTTAGTGTGTTGATTACAAATGGGAGATTTTTGGTGGAGAAGAAGAGCAGATTTAGATTTTAAATATAGCTTGTTTTGGTGTTCAACAAAGTATTTGGCACAGTCTCATGTAAAATGTTCAACTTAATCAGCCTTAGAGGTGTCCCAAGTGGATCCTCGGTGAGATGACTACTCCAGACTTGTTGAGAGCATGCTGTTAGCTGCAGAAGAATGGATAAAAACTCACCAAACTTGTCAAGCAAAACACTAGTAACATTAATTTGCAGGGAGCAAAGCCCACTGCACCACTGCATGGGGGTCTTCGTCCACCCCCTTAGTTAAATACACTCAATAAATGGGAAAAAGAACAACAGCCTAATAGAATGAAAGTAGTAGGCCCAGAAACCGTGAACTCACTGGAAATATGTTTAAGGAAATACAATTTTCTGTGTTTTGACAAAGAGGGATATGAAACAGAACTGAGCATGTGTTGTCAGTGTACTGAGTTAAGGGTTCAATTCCAGATAGTGTGGTGTCTGACACAGTTAATGCATATTTTGGGGTTAGGGGTTCATATAATGGTTAAAGCGTTTACCCCACAGTCACAAGGTACAAGGTTTGAGTCTCACATTTGAAAGTGGAATTGGCTAGACTTAAAATGGCCGACAAGGCAGCTAGCTTAGTACTTACCTATGAACCTGTGGATGAGGATGAACAAGTTGTGACTTGTCTGTTGCCCATACAGTATATAGGACTGCTGTCCAGAAGCCATTAGCCTATGTTAAGTACTGACAACACAACACAGGAAATAATAGTAAATATAGTCCACACTTAAGATAACAGTGGTACTAGCAAGGTACCTCATGGTTCATAGGTGTGTACTAGGCTAATGGCACTGGAGCCTTTATAAGCCAGCCCAAAGGATTCCCTGGCATTGTGCCACTCAACATTATTTACCAGTACCTCTGTCAAGCAGGGCCACTGAAATGATCCCCGGGGTGAATTTTCTATTTCCCATCCACTTGTCAAGATTTCTGTTGAAGAGGGCCAGTGAGGTGCTCTGCTTGACGTGTAAGGGAAGTCTATTCCAGAGCATGGGCAGTCTCTGGGTTAAGGACCTTTCCCTCCAGCAAGTTCTGTTGATTGTGATAATGAGGTTGAAGTCTCTGGAGCGTGTGTCACCGAGGAATTTGGGATTTCTTTAAACGTAGCATATCTAACAGTGCTGGGTCTGTCATGGCTTTGTAGGTCAAGCAGAGATTGCCTCTAAGTAGGCAATATGATACCGAGAATAGCTGGAGTTTTTATAGTCTATCCGCATAGGGCAAGTGTTTAAGGCCTAGGATCCTCTTAGTGAGGTACTTTTGTGGTCTTTCTAGTTATTGCATTTATCTAATGAGGTACATTCCAAATGGGGCATTGTGCTTGATAATAGGTATAATGAGGGAAGAGTAGAGAAAGACAATGACCTCTTTCTTCCTGGATGCAAAACCCTTTGAAATGAGATGTGCCACATGGAAGGGTTTTCTGACACAGTGGTAATGTGATTGTCAAAGGAGAGGTTGCTATCAGTTTGTGTTCCCAGGTCTCTTATAACACCTTCAGTATTCAGTGAACTACCATTGATGTGGTAATTCATGTGTACCGTGTTCTGCCCAAAGGGAATGACGATGCATTTTTTGGCACTGAGCTTAAGGCCATGGTTCTGGCACTAGTCATTGGTCTCCGTGAGGCCTTTCTGTAGAATGTCAACATCATTTGGAGGGCTAATAATGGCTCCCAGTTTGCATTCGTCTGCAAACTTGGTCAGCCAGAGTCCCTTGGTTTTGGCCTGGACTTCAGAAAAGTAGATGCCAAACAGGAGTGGACCCAGGACCTGTGGAACTCCACAATTGACTGGTTGGTATTCAGAGTTGGAGTCCGCTACTTTCACAGTGTGGGTTCTATCAGTGAGCCAGTTTGCAACCCACCTTGTGACATAGGGGTTGGTGCCTAGTTTGGTGAATTTATCTATGATTTCTGAGTGAGGAATTGTATCAAAGGCCTTTTCCAGATCAAGATAGGTTGTGTGAACTACTTTGCCTTCATCTACAGCTGACAGACTCGAAGAAGTCTACCAGGTTGAGCAGACATAATCTACCCTTCACAAATCCAAACTGTGTGGGGTCTAGAGTCTGGAGATTCCCTATGTCCTTATTTATTAGGTCCATCGGGATGTGCTGCATAACCTTACATACCAGGCTCATCAGGCTAATGGGGCTGTAGTTGCCAGAGTCCATAATCCCACCCTCTTTGTGGAGTGAGATGGCAGTACCAGTATGCCATTTGCTGGGGACAAAGCCTGAAGTGAGGCTATGATTGAACAGGACACACAGGTGTGGTGCCAGTTCATTTTATAATTCATGTAGAACACAGCCAGGGATATTGTCAGGTCCCATAGAATCTGTATTTCTGGCTTTGGACAGTGCAATTTTAACCTATGCAGCTGTAATATTGGGTACTAGGCATTCCTCTGGTGTTGTGATTGGCCCTTTAGGGGGTGAGAGGGCAGTAAAATTGGCACTGAATCTGTCGGACAGTATATTGGCAATGTCTGTTGGCTCAGTATCGGAGTTGCCATTGTGTAGTAGCTCAGAGTAAATCTGAACATTGCCATGTACATTTTTGACATAACTATAGAAGGCCTTGTGGTTGCCTTTAGTATCTGCTGCAATTTTGATTTCATGGCTAGCTTTAGAGTATTTGATGAGGGATCTCAACTTTTTGTTGAGCCTAAAAAGGGAGTTTTTCCAGTCTTGGGACTTCGCCTTATTTTGCAACAGTTTCTTCCTTCTGTTGTAGAGTTTGTTTATGGCAGGGGACCACCAGATTGGCTTCCTTTTTTTGAAGGAGAGCATCTTGGTTCTATTGGGTATGGCCCATTCCATGCATTTGTGTACATGTTCGTACAGTGCATTGGAGTATGATTCAGCAGTCCTGCACTTATTCTGCATTTGCATGGGCATCGTGAAGTTAGCCACCTCAGTTTTTAGAAGCCCAAACTTAGCTTTGGAAAAGTTTTTCATGGTGGTTACCTTTGCGGGGAGTGTGGGTGGGATGTGGATGTCCATGGTGACTAGCTTGTTGTGAGATGTGACCATGGAGGAGTTGATAATTGGTGCAGAGCAATGGTCGTCCATATTTGTAATAACCAGACTGAGGATGTTGCTACCCCTAGTGGGGGTAAGAATGAGCTAGTCCAGGGCATTGGAATTAATGAATTCCAGAAAACGTTGAGCAAGTGTGTTGGTACTTGAGTAGTTTTCCCAGTTAATGGAGGGGTAGTTAAAGTCACCCAGTATGAGGGTGTTGGTTGGACCTTAATATTTTCCAGGGTGCTT
The DNA here is from genome assembly GCF_019279795.1 of Protopterus annectens. Lineage (NCBI taxonomy): Eukaryota > Metazoa > Chordata > Ceratodontiformes > Protopteridae > Protopterus > Protopterus annectens. Next base: position 532,449,452 of record NC_056729.1, on the reverse strand, counting down.
AGGAATGTGCACTGGGAGTCTTGGGACATGGTGGAAGATCTGTAGCAGGCAACAACCTGGATTGCAGTCTTACCCAGTGTTAGTTGTACCTGAAGTATCTCTGATGCATTATGTTGAGCTACTAGCCTGGAGGTGTGCATATCCTTTATGAATATGGATACACCACGGCCTTTAGGGCTTTGGGCTTCGGTCCACATTTTGGGGACGAAAGGTGTAGTATGAATTATAGCCTGGTAGTGCAGGGGTTCTTTCTGGTGCCTTCAACTAGGTCTCTGTTACTGCACAAACGTCGATGTTCTCCATTTTAAGGAGCGCTTTGAATGAGTGCATCTGGAGATTTAGACTTCTAGCATTGAGTAGCATAACCCTCAGATTACATTTGTTTGTAGCTGTTACGGTGGTAATTCGGTCTTCTGGACCTTGCCTAAAAAAGGCACTATAGGGGGTGGCAAGAGCCTTTGCCAGTATCTGAAGTCCCGGGGGGCGACAGATTCAGGCCATCTCTGGCAAAGCATCGAGGTATGTCGATCATGTCATCCCAGTCAGACAGGTACTGGATCCCCTTAGAATGACACCAGAAACTTAGCCAATTAATGAAGTCAATCATTTTCTGTTTCTACTGTGGTATCATTCTGGGTGATGGTAAAATGCTACTCAGGGCTAGGGTCATACCTGCCTGGGCTACATGATCAGAGAGCTCCTCTCATGTACCATAATTATTTGTTTATAACATGGTATATGCATCTGTAAATGTGCCATTACAGAAGGAGTGGAAGTAGCCTGTTTGTATGGTTAGTGCGCATATCTTGGGTTGGGGGGGGGGCAGGACAAGAGGGAATTTGGCAAGAGTAATGTAGTGCTTAGCATTGCTGCCTCCCAGACTGTGGCTAGACCTCAGTGTGGAATTTGTATGTTATCCATCTCTCTAAATAGATTTTCATTTGGGTCTCCACTTTCTTCTAACAACTCAAAAATTTGCATGTAGGCAGCTTATTGTAAATCCTCCAAATTGCTGTAGGTGTGTATAAGTGGTGTATTTATGAGTATGTGTGTGTGCATGTGAGTGCCCTGCAGTGGACTGGTGTCACACTCAGGAAGAGCCCCTGCTTTGCATGCACTATTTGCGAGGACAGGCTATTGCTCACTATGACCCTGAATTGAATAAAGCACCTATGGATAACATGTGGCTTAAGTAATGGTAAGATATGCAGCAATTTTAGATACAGTGCAAAGAACTGCCAATGAATATACCTTGGTAAACCCCTTGGAGAACTGCACATAGTCTGGGTAATATATTTGTGTGAAAAAAGCACAGGCACTTTGCTCTAAAGCTGTTCATCTTCCGAGTTTCCTATCAAGCACCATAATCCTTCATGCATTCATACCTGATTCATTACCTTAATGTGACCCATGGTCAGATAGAGCCCTGCTCTTCAGGACAGATTAACCTTACAGTTTCAGTTGTATTGTGGCCACTTAGTGAATGCAGTCCAGTAACACCGTCTAGGGCTGTCACTGTAATGCATATGATTTTCCATTTTGGTGGTTTGCTTTAGATAAATGCTTTCTTAAGAGAATTTAGGCATAGTTAGCTGTTTTTAAGGTAAGTCTCTTGATACATACTCTGCATTTGAAGCTAAGTCTTTGATTTTTAATCCTACAGCAGGTTTATACTTTTCTGAATAGCAGTCTGTGAGATGTTGCCTTTTTCATAGTTCTGTCACTGCTGAACTTTTTGTGCCCCAGAAATAATTGATATTGCATGCCACTACCTTTCCAGGATATTATTATGGATGAATCATGGTATCTTGAATAGTCGCTCCCTCCATTACAGAATGTACCACTTTTTTCTGTAAATAGTTTGTGTATCTGTTGCCATTCCTTTGAAATACTAGTTCTTGACATAACTTCTTTCATACCTATGAACTGTCTAGATTTTCACAGAATGCCCAGATTTTTGCCTTATATTTTTGGTCTGTTCATCAGAAAATTTGTGGATTTCTGGCAGATTATTGAGGATTGAAGCCACTAAATAATGACTGACATTTGAGTTTCAGACTTCATATCATTCAGAAAATGCTTCTTAGTGCGACACTTTTTATTCTAGCAACTTTCTAAGTTTATAAGAGCAGTATCTAAAATTTGTCTCTATTTCTGGGCCGTTGTCCCCTAATTATTTTTGGCTTAGTCCAGATTTCATGTCCAAAGAGGTTGAGAGTTATGACTTCTTTGTCATTTTAAAAGTGTGCCAGTTTCTTTTGTATAGTTTCTTTTTAAGGGTGATATGCTGCTGCTTTCTTTGAGCTAGTTATTTCCCTTAAAATTTAAATTTTATTGTTAATTTTCAAGTTTCAACAGCTGATTTGTAAAGGGACCATCTTCTTTTTATTTATATATTTATCCTGGTGACATTGCATATAGTATCGGTCACTATATTGTTTACTATGATTTATTCTCTGTTAACAGACTATACCGTTAGTTCTAAAAATTAAATTGCTTTTTGTATTTGAGTATTTTTTTTTTTTTTTCACATGTAATACTGTTTAATGTAAAGGTTACAGGTTGTTATTATGGACTACAATAAAAGAATTCCTTCAAAACAAACCTGAATGCTTTTGATGTGTCTCTGTCCTGTATTTCCTCAAGACAGGTTTTCATTGGTGACTTGGGGAGTTAGGTGTCTGAATTACTTAATTCATAAATGTACATTATGTATGTACTGATTGTTAGATTCAAACCTAATTTTTTCTTGATGTTCAAGAGCTGTCCAAAGCTTATCACTGTCAGCATCTGTTGTGTACTTTCATTCAGTAAAATAACTGTAACTATGATTTTGTTTGCTCACAGATGAGGCAAGGAGCCTTCTTAGTGAATACTGCCCGAGGTGGGCTGGTCGATGAAAAGGCATTGGCTCAAGCATTAAAAGAAGGCAGGATACGAGGTGCAGCACTGGATGTCCATGAGTCAGAGCCTTTCAGGTACGTGACATTCATGAATCTGAACCTTTTAAATATGTGATTCTCTTATTACAGTTCTCTGTTGTATTGGACTATGTGGTCTTGCCCTTGTACCCATTAACAAAACAAGCAAACACACAAAGTCATTGTCCATTCTCTGTCTTCTGATAAGTTTCCTGAAGTTAGTCGTGGGCTTTGGGGTCATTAGTCAGCATTCTACTCTTGCCTGAAAAAAGGTGAAGCATTCTAGTAACATAGTCCAGTTGTATTAATCTGTGTTTATCATCTTGTAATGTTAATCACTACTGTCTTTCAGTTATGGGTAGTTGAAAATCTCTTAGAATGACGGAGCTAAATAGAAGAACATTCAGAAACTGATGTAGAATTCAGGTCATGGCTTAAAAGATTAGAGGAGAGCCTTAACAATAGCAAAATAGTAATATACTGCAGGATGAGGGGTTTAGGTGAGTTATCCGTTTGCCTTGTTATTAAGTCACTTACTTGTGCCTTGTGAGGAGACCACATGCAGCATTGATAAATTCCTGGTAACCCACACTTTGTAATGCTTTATTGCAAAGTCACTCACAGTGTAGAAATATTGCATATCATTGATTAATTCTTTCTGTAGGGAAGACTCAAAATGAGACATTTATTGTTTTGTAGGTGGTCACAGATGGAAAGATCTGGGGTGGTAGAGAACTGGAAAACATAGCAGTGCACTTTCATAAGCTTCAGTGTTGCTCTCTACTTTAAAATATAAGCAACTTCATCCAGATAGTGTCAGCTACAGATATCTGAATGATGGCAGCAGAGCTGTGACAAATTTTGTACTGTGTTTGAAACTTTGGAATAAATGAGAACCAAGGCCGCCCACAGGCAGGTGCAAGGGGATACATTTGCACCCCCCTGAACTGGCTGTCCAGGAGATTAATTTTATTTATAATTAAAAAAAAAAAAATTTAAGGGCGTTTTTCTTTAACAACGCCCTTTGTGTCCAGTCACACAGATGGTTCTGCGTCTATGCGCCCGATGGTTTATGTCTTCATCTTCCGCACCCACGCGGAATTTGAATTCCAGAAGATGTTTGGACTATGGACAAAGGTACAAGTGAGAGGTAGGGGTGTGTGTGTGTGTGTGTGTGTGTGTGTGTGTGTGTGTGTGTGTGTGTGTGTGTGTGTGTGTGTAAGTGTTTAAGAGGTGTGTGTGTGTGTGTGTGTGTGTGTGTGTGTGTGTGTGTGTGTGTGTGTGTGTGTGTGTGTGTGTGTGTGTCAGAAGTAGGTAGGGGTGTGTAGATGTAAGAAGTTGGTAGGAGGGTTGTGTATGCGTGTCTGTAAGAAGTAGGTAGGTCTGTGTGTGTGTTTGTGTGTGTGTGTGTGTGTGTCTGTTTGTGTGTGTGTGTGTGTGTGTGTGTGTGTGTGTGTGTGTGTGTGTGTGTGTGTGTTTGAAAGAGGGAGGTAAGTTTGTGTCTGTCTGTTTGTGTGTAAGTAAGGGGGGGTAGGAGTGAGTGTAAGAGGGGGGGGGTCATACTTCACAACTATCCAGATATCTGCCTCATAGTTTTGGTTTGTTTCTCATAAGATTCTGTTTTTTCTGGCAAATCACTGAGAACTGAAGTCAGAAAATAATGGGAGACATTTGAGTTTTAGAGTTCATATCCTCAGGAAATGCATTATCCGCGGTGGTGGTGCTGTAGTAGCGTTGTCGCCTCACAGTAAGACACTGTCCGGTTCGATTCTCAGCTAGAGCATCTTCTAAGTGGAGACATGCGTGAATGGGCATACCTTCGTTGAAGGTTGTGCGTCAGGGCTGGCAACTCGGCACGTAAAAATCAACTGTCAATCATTAGCGGACCGGAGTTCCGCTGTGGCGACCCCTAACCGGGAAAAGCTGAAAGACGCAAAAAAAAAAATCCTCAGGAAATGCAATATAATGCAAACCTTGTTGTTCTGTCCAGTTTTTAAGGAGGTAGGGGGATGTATGTGTGTGTCATACCTGTCAATTGTACAGATTTTCCCAAAATGTCCAGATTTTTGGCTTATATTTTTGGTCTGTTCCTCATAAAAATTCTTTTTTTTTTTTTTTTTTTTGACAAATCACTAGGATGAGTTATGGATTAAAGTTACTAAATAATGACCTGTATTTGCGTTTCAGACTGCATATCCTTTAGAAAATGCATTCCAACACAAATCCTGTTATTCTAGTAACTTTCTATGTGTGTCCCTAGTTTTGGGCCTTTTCCCCCAACATTATAACAGGCTTTGTCCAGATTTCGTGTGCTAAGAGACTGAGAGATATGGTGTGTGTGTGTGTGTGTGTGTGTGTGTGTATGTCTATGTATGTATGTATATATAAGAGGGAGGTAACATACCCCTCCGCTGTCCAGATGTTTTACAGAATGTCCAGATTTATGCCCATTTTCCTCCTAAAAAGAATTGAAGTTGCTAAACAATAACAATGTTCTAGTTTTAGACGTCATATCCTTTAGAAAAATGCATAATAACACAAATCCTGTAATTCTAGCAATTTTCTAACTTCATGAGAACATTATTTATAATATTAACCATATTTATTTTAGGCTTTGTCCAGATTTCTTGCATTAAGAGGTTGAGGTGTGTGTGTGTGTGTGTGTGTGTGTGTGTGTGTGTGTGTGTGTGTGTGTGTGTGTGTGTGTGTGTGTGTGTGTGTGTGTGTGTGTGTGTGTGTGTGTGTGATGCCCTAGTTAGAGTTAGCAGGTGGAATCTATTTTCAAGGAATTGTGAGCCTCGAGAGAAGAGAACTTTATTACTGCTCATGCTAAGTCTGCTTAAAATGTGCAGCTGTTTTGTTTAGCAAATGGTATCACTATTGTGGCATAGAATGTAAAGCAGTGTTAGTAGAACAGACGGTAGCATACTTGCATCTTGATATAGACGGCTTTTGGTTCTACTCCCACACCATGCAGATTTGTATTTTAAGGAGGTGAGGTGCTACAGTCCTGAGTATGTCCTCCTTTAGATGAGATGCCTAGTAACTATGAACCTGTTTTTCAGCTTACCACCCATTCCTGATTCTAATATACCAGCTTAGCATTTTTTTAATGTAACAGGCAATTTATTCTTTAATAGCAGCAGGCACTGAATTTGTAGATGAAACACTGAAATATAAAGTTGTTTTCTAGCAACAACCTTCATTAGTTTCAGAGCTCTTTAATGTGGAATTATTCAGATAACTTTTTATTTTGCTGAGATTGTGCATATTGACTGATATTGGTGGATTGTAATGACAGAAGTTTGAGTGACCTTTTATGGTTGAAATGTTCTAAATTGGGCAGCTTTGTCATTAGTGGTTCATATGTTTTGTTTCATTGCTTACTGGAAAATGTTCAAAACTATAAATTTAAAACATGCTCTAACAAGTGGTGCTGTATTATACAAGGGATATAATTCAATTATTATAAAAACTGTCTTTCGGCTTTTCCTGGTTAGGGGTCATCACAGTGGAACTCCGGTCTGCTAATGATTGGAGTGAATTTTTACGGTGTCGAGTTACTAGCCTGGTGCCCAACCTTCAAAAAAGGCACACCCACACACACCCGCACCTACCTGCATGCCTTTAAATTCACTCGTCCGTGGGGAGGACATACAGACTCTACACAGAAGACGCGCCAGCCGAGAATCGAACCAGAGAATCTTGACAATGATAACCACTGCAATCAGGAAGGTGAATCAAAGAACTTTTGCATGGTCCTAAAAATGTGTGCAAGTGGCCTATGATTTGAAAACAGCCCAAAGGTAAACGTAACCTGCCACTGGCCAGATACATTTTCTTTGAATGTGAGTTTCAGTGAAAGTAAGTCTCAAAGGTAGAGAAGTTTTAATGCTAAGTCTGTTTTCATTGTAAGACTATCACTTTGTTTAGCAAAGGTCTGTCAGTGTTTGTGCTACAAAATTTGAAATAAAAGTTGTAAATTAAATCCAAATATCTGTAATCATTGTAGAAATAAAGCTTAAAACAGTATGCACACTGAGAGTTTTGAACAGTGTGTATGGCAACTGGGGGAGAAATAACCAAGTAATGGGATACTGGAATGGCTGCGTTGGGGGGGGCTCTGGATTTGCACTACCCACCCCTGAAAAAAATCCTCCGGGCTTCCCTGCTGAGCACCTACTTGCAGTATGGCACCACTAAATGTACTGCAGCTCATTTTCAGGGCACAGCAGCCATCATGTTTACACTCACATAGATAAACATAGCAAAAGGGACTCTATCTTAGACTGGTCCCTTATCAACAGTACCACCCACAAGTATCTCTCTGGATGCCTTCCAAATAATTTAAGTGACCATAGCCCTACCTACTTAATCCGTCATCAGCTCAACCCACCCAGAACCATAGTTTACAAAGTCATACAAAATACCAAGAACTTCTCCAACGAACCATTCGTAGACATGCTCAGTAAATGCAACTGGGCACCACTCCATCATCTCCAACTTGAACTGGCCGTAACATACTTCAATGACACATTTCTAGCTATTCTAAATAGCTTAACACCAACTCATACATGTTGTGTTAAAAATAAGAGATTGCCCTGGATTTCAAACGAAACCACTAAACTTCAAAAACTAAGGGACAAAACCTGGCATGAATACCGAAAAACAAAATACAATAAAACTCTGCTAGCATACCAGCTGCTCCGCAATCAAACAAAAAAACAACTCAAACTAGACAAAAAAACATATTATACAACTATGCAAAGCAAATATGAAAACAATCCCAAAAAGTTCTGGCAAGCAATTAACTCACTCCTCCAGCCAGATAAAGCTACAACCCCAGAAGCAATAACCAATAACCAGAGCGTGAGTACTGCCTCACAAATCAACACCTACTTTATAAACACCATCCTGTCCTTAGTTACAGGGAAAAATTCCACCCCACTGCCTCTTTCACCTAATGTGGAAACTAACAACAACTCTTTTGACATCAAACCTGTTCCAACTCAGACCATAAGAACAATGCTGAAAAAAAACTGAAACCTTCTTCCTTAGCAGCTGACCAACGCCCCAATTAATACCTCAAACTGTCAGCTGATGCCATTGCTCTGCCTATCTGCATTCTGGTAAATAGGTCTATAGCAGAACAATATGTCCCAAAATTATGGAAAATTTCCTATATCACCACTCTGCATAAAGGAGGAATATCAACAGAATTAAACAATTACAGACCCATAGCCATCCTTTCCCCCTGTGTCAGAATTCTGGAAAAATGTATCCACACTCAATTACTACAGTACCTGTTATCTCACAACCTTATCTCTCCCTCCCAACATGGTTTCAGACCAAGACATAGCACCACCACAGCCCTAACCCCTAATTAATTTCTCTAACACCATCAACCGAGAAATTCAAACCAGCAAGTAGCATCAATCTTTGTAGACATGTCAAAAACGTTCGACACTGTCTCCCATCAGAAACTCCCTAATACTCTTGCCTCACTAAACCTATCAAAGACTTCCTCTCCTGGTTCCTAAGCTATCTTTCTGACAGACAGCAAGCAGTACGATAGAAATCTGAACTCTCACCACTTCTGCCTGTCTCGGTTGGAGTCCCCCAAGGGTCCATACTAGGACCCCTTCTTTTCACCATCTTCCTTAATGATCTAGCCTAATCATAGCCGAACAAGCTTTTAATGATATCGAAGCATATCTAAGTAAATCACAACTAATCCTCAATCCCAAAAAGACACAGTTAATGCTATTTACCACTAGCAAACAATCACCGACCATCCTTCCTTTCACCATTCTCTCAGCAAACAACACAGTCATCCAACCAGTTGAGCAAGCAAAACTCCTTGGAGTGACAATTGACAACAAACTCAGATTTGAACAACACATAGCCACCATTATTAAGAAAGTTCATATCAAACTTGGCTCACTGTACAGAAGCAAGCCATTCCTCACTGACAATACCAGACTAGCCATATCCAGAACTTTTCTTCTCTCCACACTCCTGTATGCGTTCCCCCTCTTTACCAACTTAAAAAAAATCAGACCTAACCAAATTGGAAACTTGCTACAACAAAATAGCTCATTTTGCAACTAACCTTCCCCACCAAACCCACCATTATATTCCTCTATATAAATTAAATTGGCTCAAGCTACCTAACCTTCTTCGTCTCTACCAACTTAAATTCACACACAATATAATCTTCCATCCTGATAGCTGCCCATCCCTCAAGGAACTTGTTGTTCTCCACTCATGCCCACAAAGTCTAAGATCTGCAGACAGAAACGTTTTAACAGTAAACAAAGCTAACAACATTCACAGTAAAGCTCTATTTGCAAATCAAATAGCCAAATTATGGAACTCTGAACCCCACACCCTCCAAAACACACCTGAATCTACCAGTTTTAAACTACTGCTATTTGAACATCTATCCAAGAACTGGCATTGGTCCTGTGCCAAACCTGACTGACAAGATATCTATAACTCTCTCATCACACTGTCCACTCCTTACCTCATTTTCTCCCTCTCCTCAGTGTTTATTCCTACTCAAAAAATATATATAAAGGAAATCTCATTTGGTTAATACTGTTATTTAGTATGTACACACTACTAACTTTGTTTTTTCTCAGAGTGATCTTCACTGAAACGCTTGTGTTTTTCTTTTTGAACCTGTATCTACTAGAAAACTGTATTGAATTCTACTTTGTGTAGACTAACTAGAAGATATGTATTCTGCATCTTATTGTATGTATACTATTGTACTATCTAATTATTGTATATTGCTTATATTTCTGTGGAGCTTTTCTCCCCAGGCCTCTGCTGAAAATGGGCTTCTGGCCCAGTCGTACTTTCCCGGTAAACAAATGTAAATAAATAAATAAATAAATAAAATGCTTAACTCAGAGAACCATGAAGGAAAAGACAGAAACCCTGTCAACTTCAGTAAAACAACCACACTTGAGAATAAAACATTTTCAGGGTGTTAGTTGTATCATTTGGGAATAGACCATGTTGTGTGTTAGAAAGTTTTGTTAAAGACATATCAACAGAATTTGTGCTTATACAGTAAAGAAGGTAATTTGGAAAAGTGCTCATGCAGAAACAACTTGCGTCACTGGATTGCAAAAAAAAATGGAGGAACGTGATTGTCTTAAGTTTTGTTACTGAAGCTCTATTGAAGGAACTTGATGTGTATTTGAGCCTTTTGGTTTCAGTCCTTTTGTAGGCCACTTTTAAATGACATGCTTATGTCTTGTAGATAAAGGTTTAGCATTTAATCCAGATTAACGTAGATTAATCCACAAGTTTATTGCACAAATATTATATAACGTATACAATCATATTACAAAGCAAAAGTGCAAAATATGTTATACAGTGCTAAAAGAAACTGCAATTTCAAATATAAAGTATTAACAAGAAATATTAATGAACTTCCAAGAAATGCAAATATTATATAAATGTATAATTTGAAAGAGTACATTAATTCACGTAACTCCAGATACCCATCCCGCTTTATCCAACAAAACAGATAACCTGACAGGCATAAATTGTGCAGGCAATGTTTTTTGTTGTTTTTGCTTCCATACACCTAGGAATCCGTAACAGATATAACACAGATGTAACTAGAAAGTAGTCTGTATTTCTGATCACAGGTGTCCAGTACCTGCCATAATCACCATAAAGGCATTTATCTAGTGATATTGGAAACAAAAATGGAACCTGAAAATTACTTTGAATTAAATACCAAAAATGTTGTAGTCTGGAACATTTTAAAAATATGTTCAGCTGTTTCATTTTCCATACAATCATTTATGAAACATTATCTGACAGAATAAGGATTATAAACTAAAGAACCCTTCAATGGTGATCTATTAAAAGAACATCTCCATAAGAAATCACCCCATTCCAGAACGTTAAACTGAAAAGGTTACAAAATAAGAGTTGCTCCAGAATATTATTTAGAACTGTTAGTGATAGGTCAGAGGTTGTGCTGCTTAGTACTGAAGCTAGAAATTAGTGAACTACCTTACTCACTGCATTTACCTGCCACACTAAAGTTTGCTAAGAGGAGAATTTTCTTTTTTTTTTCCTTTTTCAGCCTGGTGAAAGCAGAAACATTCCTGGCTTTTAATTATCCAGGTTGGCAGAAGGATAGACCCCCCCCCCCCCGCCCTGTAGCTGATGATTAGTCATTGTGGAGGCATTATCTGCCCTGGAAGCCAATTGCTAATGAATGACCCAGTGGTGAATGTTGCAATAGAGTGAGAGGCAGATCTGCTGCACTTGAAGGTGAACTGGTAGGTGGAAGAAAACAGGAAGTGGGCTTGAGGCATTGTCTTCCAGGCACCTTAGATTCTCTGGAGATTCCCTCCCTATATTGTTTGATGAGGACTTGGAAATCATAAATAACTTTAAAGAACATTTTAATGCATATTCAGCAGTAGCTTGCCTGACTTTTCCTGCCTCTGTTACCTGATGTGCTAGCTATGGGATCAGTATTTGCTGAAATTCTGAGGACTCAGTAATCCTCAGGAAAGAAAAACTGCAGGCATGAATGTGAAAATTGTACATTAAATCTGGAGTTGCAGTACCTCAGAATATTCCTCCTCTTCTGAGGTACAGCGATCCAGTACTTCATGTATATAAGTAGCCCTGGAGGTCACTACATAAATGAAAAAGAGCAAGTGCTTGAATTCCTTGTTTCTTGTTTGAGTGGCAGTTTATTTTTTGTAGTGTCAGTACTTACAGAATTGTGTCTTAAATTTCTAATAGGAAGTCCTGTGGGCCGCCCTTTGCTGTACTGTTTGGTTATTATTAAAATGTCTTGTTGGTAATGTACAGTATATGATATAATACGTTGTAGACTTGTGATTTTGTATTTGTCAGTCTGCCTCTGTGTGTGTGTGTGTGTGTGTGTGTGTGTGTGTGTGTGTGTGTCAGCCTGCCTTTGTGTGTGCATTACATTAGGAAACTGGTGACCTAAGCACCCCCCTCCTCTGTGTATTATGTGTGGGGCTTTTGACAAACCCTTGGAACCTGGCCAACAGTATAGAACGTTCCTGACTGCCTTGCTGTAGCTACCTGTTTTATGCTACTACCCTTTTCTGTTTTAGTGCAGTTAAAGGAAGGAGGATGATGTTTGCTGTGTACAGTTCTAAGAAAATGGGAATGTCTTCAAAAGTATATAATGTGCTTTATTTTTGCCAGGGTAGTGCTATGATACTTGAAATGTTACAGGGATAACAATGAAATACTTGGAATCAACCAAACTGTGCAAGGACTGATGATGGGTATTTTTTGGTTTACTGTCAAAATGTTGAGCATCCCAACATCGAACCACTTCCACAAATGCTAAAATCTGACTACTGCAAAACATGAATACTGGCATTTCGAACCGCATAATCACACCCCCCCTTTTTGACCCATGTTAGCACTTGTTTTCTGGTGTGGAGTGGACAGAAATGTCGCTGTTCGGCAGTCTTACATTTCGGTAGTTTGGATTTCACAGACATGGGTCGACGAAGTGCACATGCGACTATGTGCATTCAACATTTTGATAGTAAACTGTATTTTTTACTTGTTTATGTTTGACGGTTTGCTTTGTTGTCATTTTTAGTCAATAAATATTCTGATATTTGCAGAACTTAAAGTTACATGAAAGTGTAGCCTCTTCAGTGAGAGTTTCCCTTCATTGCCAAACTGATTTATACCCTTTTCTCTTTGGGTTGTCTAAAAGTTATAAAAGCCATGTGACTGAAATGTAAGGGTTGTAATTATAAAGAATTTGGGTCTAACAGGTCCATATTAACATCAGACCTTCCTGTCATAAGATGCTGGTATTTCCTCAGGACATTCTGCGTTCCCAGAAACAGCAGATTAATCCATTGCCTTTTTCATTTGGAGATGTTCCCTTCAAATGATAGTACTGAACTTCATAGGATCTCTTAGTTGGAGGCCGCAGGTAAGAGCTAAATAGGTGATCAGATCAAACCACTGGTAAAGTCACTGAGGGAGGACTTCCATGCCAATATGAACCCCAATGTATAAGATATATCTTCTAAGACAGAAGTCAGTTTTTGATTTGGGTTGAAATAAGAAAGGAATATTCTGTTCAGTAAGTTTGATCTTTAGATTACCTGTAAACTGGACAGATTAAGTTGGGCAAGATGCCTTTTTATAACATTTGATGCTTCTATGTTTAAACCACTTCATCCAAGTGGTATAGATCCTGCAGTGCTATTCCTTATCCTTTTGTCTGATTTCAGGAGATCACCATGAAGATAAACAGTTATGCACAGCAATCTTTGTTAATCATTAGTCTTTACTTATTAGGAGCATAAATAGAAGCACTGTAAATAGAAACAATAGAACACTGGTGAACAGCAGCTGAGAGTTTATTACAGCTTAAAACCTTTCCTGGACAATGTGTTAAAACAATAATTGTTGTAAATGAACTCCTATTGCAAGTTTAAAAATATTCTTCTACACAAATGATATTTAAAGGATCTGTGGAACACAACATTATCAGTGAAGGCCTGTAGCAGGTTAGCAAGTTCATAGAAGAAAACAGATGCCAGGTAACAAAAACAAATGCCTACCTGTGGTTACTAATTGAGTCCTGGGGGGAACTACCAACTCAAGTCATGATTTGTTCAAGGTAGTTGTGGTATAAGGCAAAATAAACTCTTTTGAATAGACAGGAATGCTGATAAGTAAGGAGTGGAAGGTTAAAACATCTTAAAGACTGACCTTGCCATGACAGACAGCAAGCACATGTCATTCATGATAGGAATAATATATGTTGACCATGAGATTTGTGCTAAAACATTGGCTGCAGAATTTGCTCCTTGTAGAACCAGGCAGGAACATTAGCTAAACGTCTGAGGTTGAGTTTACAGCAGTAATTGAGCTACAGGGACACAAGAGCAGTATCCATTTGTTTAAGGATGAAAAGAGTATAAGATGCCCAATATGAGTGATATTTTCTGGGGTTAATAAGATGATCTGACGACAGCTGACAGTTGGTCTCCATTGTGATCTTGTTGTCCAACATTAACCCTAGAGTCTGTACATGCATGGCACAAACTCTGATCTATTATTCTTATAAGAAATGTACAGAAGTATGTTTGAGCATTGCCTTAGACTTCACTTGGTTGAGTACTACAGGAGTAGAATCCATCCATTGAATGAATGTTATCATATAGGCTGTCTTTAAAGTTTGTAAAATAGGAAATGTGTTGCTGGGGAAAGGAGAGCTATACCTGGATGTCGACGTCTAGCAATGTCTTGGGTACCTTTACATTGGATCATAGGAGGTTACGAGGCTAATGGCCCTAGAGCCTTTTTCAACCATTCATGCACAAAATTTCTTAATTATCAATGCTCATGGGATAGAATGACTTTGGTATATGCCTGTGACTTAGCAACAAGCCAGGTGTGAATTTGCGATTTCGTCAATGTGTAGCAGATCCTTCAGAGCTGGATGGGAGAATGCCTTATAGGTTAGACGTTGATTGCCTCTCAGTAGTCTGTAGGAGACCAAATACAGGAACAGGGCTATGAGACTGTCCAAATAGGATATATTATTTACACCCTGTATTCTTTTATTGAGGAACCTCTATGGCTAATCCAGTTGTTGGAAAATGCCTGGTCAGGTATATACCAAAGGGTGCATTGTACTTGATTATTGGTCTAATGAGGGCTGAGTATAGTGGGACTATGATCTCCTTAGATCTTGATGCCATGCCCTTACTTATAAGTTGCACCATGTAGGATTTTCACAGTGCCATGGACACATGGTGATCAAAGTTCAGATTATTGGGTGAACAAAAACCAAGAAAAAAATCAAACTGTTGTAAACAAAAGACATCTGACAGAGAACTACTGGGTCTACACTGAAAACAAAGAAGTATTGTTTACTTTCCTTTATTGACTTAAGCGCTTTTCGTCCCGCCAAGTTGCGGAACTTCTTCAGATCTAGCTTTGCCTAGCCAAGGCATTTGACACAATGCCTCACTCAGGCATTGTTGACAAACACAGGATGTTGGGTATAAACCCTTATGTCTCCCCGTGGATAGCCAGCTGGCTTACAGAAAGGACACATAGAGTCAGAACTGGGGAGTCTATGTCTACAAAGGGGCCAGTCACAAGCGGAATCACTCAGGAATTGGTCCTGGGATCACCCCTTTTTGGCATTTATTTCTCTGAAGTCAAGGCCAGTGACAATGACCTCTGGCTTTCTAAATTTACAGATGGTTTCAAATTAGGAGCAGTTATTGAATCCCCCACCAACAGAAATGTTCTCCAGGAAGAGCTGACACAAATAACTAGTGGCAGAGCCATGGACTAAAACTAAATGCCAAGAAATCCATATTATTATCCTTCAGGAATTGATCCACCCCTGGTAACTATCATATTGACAACATACCCTTAAGAGCTGACCCTGGTCGGGAGGGTGGGCTAATGGTTAAGGTGTTTGCCTTACAAACACAAGGTGCAGGGTTTGAGTCTCACAAAGGATAATTGGCTAGGCTTAAAATGGCTCGCAAGGGACAGTTAGCCTAGTACTAATCTATGAACCTATGAGTAGTCAGTGACTTAGGGACACACATAGACAGTAATCTAGCCATTGACCATCACTTGTCTGCATTGTGTGGAAGTCATTCTTTGTTGTACAACTAATAATCAAAGGTATGGTATCTAGGTCAAAAGAGGTCATGTATTCAGCATTTGTCAGACCTATCATTGAGTACAATGCCCCATTTAGTATGTACCTCGCCAGGCACATCCAATAACTGGTACATCCACAGAGGTTCCTCACTAAAAGAATACAGGGCATAAGTAACATGTGCTGTGCAGACTGCCTCAAGGCCCTGTATTCTGTCTCCTACAGGCTGTTGAATGGAGATATATGCCTGGCATACAAGGCGTTGTCAGACCCCACCCTGATGGCTCTCCTGCATATCCACAAAACAAACAGCACCAGAATTACCTGTTCTAAAGATTTAAACCTTGCCTGTGATATAAATAAGACCCGCTGGAGGGACAGGTATGTATCCCAAAGGCTACCCCTTCTCTAGAACAGGTTTCCCATCTATGTGAAACAGAATTCCTCCCTAACCCAAGTCATGTTTAACTTGGAAAATTGGATGGAGAACAGGAAATTCATCCCTGGTTTTGCACCTGTCTCTGTAATTGACACAGGCAGCCTGTAAATGGTTCATCTCCTAGGTCCCTGCTTGTAAATGTTTAATTTCCCAAGCCCCTGCTTACACTTATCAAGAGTACCATGACTTGTCAGAGAGTTTGGGATGCATGGCTAGGTTATATACCTCTCAATTGTCCAGATTGTCACAGAATATCCAGATTTTTGCATTGTATTTTTGGTCCATTCCTCATAAAAATTGTGGTTTTCTGGAAAATTGGTGAGGATTGAAGTCATTAAACAATGACAGTCTTTTGAGCTTCAGACTTCATATCCTTCAGAAAGTTAATGTTAACGCAAACTGTTTTATTCTAGCAACTTTCTAAGTTTATAAGAGCAATATTTAAAATTTGTCCCTATTTTTAGGCCTTTGTCCGCCAATTATTTTTGGCTTTGTCCATATTTCTTGTGCTAAGAGGTTGGGAGGTATGCTAGGCTTAAAAAGGCCATTCTGGTCAATAGCCTAGTGTACACTTGTGAATCTATGAACACTCCTGAAATATGACAGACAGTGGACATTTATTTCTTGGGGTAACTTCCTCTAGTACTGAAGCTACAGCCATATTATAGACTGTAACTAGAAAGTCTGTATCATCTAGCCTTCCAAAGGAGATGATCCATCAAGGTCACCAAATTGCCACCAGCCATATTTCTTATGTCCTTACACAGCATCTGTCTAATATGGTAGTAAAATCTGGGGTACCGCAATCTGAAGTGAGCCAGATAGTGCTCAGGCAACAAAACCAAATCCGCCTTGAATTGCCTGCTGACTAGCCTATACTCATAAGTCTTGTCCAATGAGTGCCCTGTTATATGTGCAGGAGTGGAAGCAGTCGGAATTGAGCTGAAGCTACATTTTGTGGAGCAGTTCCATGAAAAGTTTAAAAGACTGTTCATAAAAGGAGGTATTGAAATCACCCAAGATTAACCACACTGTTGCTTCGTACTGTATCAACAACAAAGGTGATGAACTCTTACAGGAACCTTCGCAGTCAGACATATGCTAAACGAAATGAAACATAGTTCACTTCTGCAACAAGAACATATATAGTAGGGTTGATGCTCACACAGCCTATGTGGACAGTTCTTCTGAAAATGAATAGTAGATTTTCTGCTCATTCTACCATATCTAGGACTCAGAATGACAAAGATACCTAGTGGAATGTATGCCACCAAATCAGGACTAAAGACTGCATTCTGCCTTCTGCGAATGAACACACAGCCCACCTCCAAAGTATGCCAAAAACATTACCAGGCTTCTTTTATGTAGGTCTTATATTAAGTAACAAAGCAATAGACCAAGATGGAGGCGAAAAGACAATGTGCAAAGGTCAGAAATAGTAATTCAACCCTAAAAGTGACAGAGAAGACCCCCCACCATCATAATAAAGTTTTGTCCTCTGGTACTATCTAGTTGTCACAGCTGAGACATTGCTACTAAGATTCAGAAATGTCAAAACCAGGCCTGTTTGCTACACACACACATACACACACACACACACACACACACACACACACACACACACACACACACACACACACACACACACACACACAATGATTCTTTGCAGTGTCCACAATGCCCAGCCATTAACAAAGTAACAAAACAGTTGGCAGTTGTATTTGGTGGTCAGATAGGCAGAGACTAGATAGGAAATCTGAGATATAGATAGTACTCAGTAAAATAATTTTGACTGTTCTGAGTGTAGAATTCAACAGTAAGCATTAGAGAAAAGTATCAGCATTATTAATTATGCAAGGTCTTGAACATAGATTTGCACAAATAC
Organism: Protopterus annectens; assembly: GCF_019279795.1. Lineage (NCBI taxonomy): Eukaryota > Metazoa > Chordata > Ceratodontiformes > Protopteridae > Protopterus > Protopterus annectens. Next base: position 532,431,525 of record NC_056729.1, on the reverse strand, counting down.
TGGAATTAGTTACCATGCGTAATTTAAGTAGTTGGAAGTGAGGAAGTCTTTAAGGTAGCAAGTATCTGAAAATCTCTTTTTCTGTCTGAAGTGTAGACTACATGCCGTTGGATGATTTTAGATCCAAGGTTAAGTTAAGCTGTGTGGCATACAAGGGCATTGGTTAAGGATGGACACTTGATAGAGTAATGCACCTTATGGGCACATTTTAACTGAATAAACATGGGATGCTGGTTAAGCTCAAGCCATTCTAGACTACAAAGTGATGTGTATTGATGAATCTTATCATGATGGCCAGTGACAAATTGAGATATCATGTTAGAATCGTGTGGAGGTTTATGTAGAAATACAGATTTTAAGTTTTGTAAACAAGTAGTGGGAAGTAACTGCATAGTTGTTCTTAGAGTGCCTGTCAATAGTTAATATGTTGTGTTGGCCCTTTGGAGTGTACCCAGCTTTTGATTTGTTTAAGGTAAAACAGTATTTGTGTTTCCACTATGACTAGCTGAATTAAAACTCCATGAGAACTCAATGCCGTAAAAAGAACTGGTTGGACATCAACCCAAAGAAAAATATTACTGCAGGTATATTGTGCAGGGGGGTAGGCATTTATTTGTTTCAGTTATTTGAACGATTTGCCAGGGTCAGATGTATTAGAATGCATATTTTGTTGAGTGCATGAAAAGTTGAAACATGCTATGTTGAATGTCTGGCAAGTGCGAGTGGGTAATAATGCCAAAACATATAGTTATAATTAAAGATTTGGCACTGGGATATGTTTGTGTGCACATATGTCTGTGGGTTATGATTTATGAATGGCTATGGAAGGGGATAAATGTATTGGTATGCATGGGTACCGGTATGTTTCAAGTGTGTGTGTGTGTGTGTGTGTGTGTGTGTGTGTGTGTGTGTGTGTGTGTATCTTGTTTAGTGGTACTGTTAGAGAAAGGGTATTTAGTACTTTAATGTGTAGAGCTGGAGATGGGACAGAGGTAGGATTAGGGTTAGTGCTGTTACACATGACAAAGAAAGCTACATACATAGAGTTAATAAGAAATCATAGGACAGAGAACTAAAAAGTCTGTCATGATTGACAGTGTTTAATACTTTAGATAAGACCAGAAAGAGTGTCTAGTCCAGGATAAATATTGTGACAATAATTTTAACAGAAATGATTGTGTGTAACAGAAATGACTGATATTGTGTGTGTGTGTGTGTGTGTGTGTGTGTGTGTGTGTGTGTGTGTGTGTGTGTGTGTGTGTGTGTGTGTGTGTGTGTCGGGGTATGTATTTGTAGACAGACGTCTGATTTTCTTCCAATCTACATATGTAGGGTGCTGTATAATAAACAAAACATGAATGTCAAATATATATATATATATATATATATATATATATATATATATATATATACACACACACACAAACACACACACGTGTGTGTGTGTGTGTGTGTGTGTGTGTGTGTGTGTGTGTGTGTGTGTGTGTCTGTGCATGTGTGTATTTTTGTTCCCAGAGTTGTTGAAAATGTTCTTAATGCCTTTATTCTGTTTCAGTTTCAGTCAGGGTCCTTTGAAAGATGCTCCCAATCTGATCTGCACTCCACACGCAGCCTGGTATAGTGAACAAGCCTCGATTGAAATGAGGGAGGAAGCGGCCCGGGAAATCCGAAGAGCAGTCACAGGTAACAATGTGAATGAAAGTTATGACCCATATATGGCTAAAATCCTTTCATCTAGCTATCATAGCAGATTTTTAACACTGAATATCATGGCACAGGACTCCACACAAAGCCCTTTCTGATTTACTAATTGAGCTTACTGGCAAGAAACTCAACAATGTGGGTACTAGGCAAACTGTGTCTTGTGGACTGATAATGTAAAGTCAGTTGTGTGGCTTATAAAGTCCCACAGCAGCTACATGTAGGACCCAACCTCCTTTTATCAAGCCATCATGAGAGGTATGCATTTCCCCTGGGAAAAATATGGTTTCACTGCACACTTCCTATAGGCATTTTATAAGCATGCTGCTGAGTTACTTTTTTTGGTAAATCAGTTCAGTAGGCTAGTCCATAGTGAGCATTGTTTAAGATGTTGTCTTGTTAGGGAAACAAGATAAGTAAAATTACTGCAGAGTAATGTGGAACATTCAGTTATAAAAATGCAGTGCTGGGGACTCAGTTAAAGAATATATTTCCAATCGGGAAGCTACCATGTAGTGCACTGGGGAAGAGAAGAGAGAACATTAGACGAAGCAGTATAGCAGAACAAAGTGGAACATTGCTAAGGGTGTAATGGTTGCATTTTTGATGTTGAGTGAACGCTGCTGAAACAGTTTTAATCTTTAGCAGCTGTCATTAACCTGTGACTGCTGCTTTTGTGAGACTAAGTTTCCCAACCACCTTGCCTTCATTGTTATGCTAGTAAACTCAGTGGCACTTGAGTGGCCTGCCCTTACTGTACCTTTGACTTTGGAAGCTCCTCCCACTCTCATCTGATCTGCTTATGCTGGTGAGCACTTGAAGTTCAAACTGGGAAGGCCCTCCCCTTCATAGTTCTCAACCTTCCATCTCCAAAGTGAGTAACACTAGCCTTCATAATGTTTAACAAATGGGCAAAATGTGGAACACATACTCATGGCTTACTAACAATATCAATCAGGAAGGTCATAGGATGGTTAAAATATGCTGCTTTTACTTATAAAAAAGATCTTTTAATGAATTAATATGATTCACTTCTATTGACCATGAATATCCATTACAAAAAATCCTAACACTAAATGTGTGACAGACCCTTTAAATGTGGATTTTCGGGGAACATAAACTTTTTAAGACCCCAAATGAGGTATGTTCCTCATAATGAGGTACACTTGAGAGTTTTGCTCCCTTTAGACTGTTAAAACTTAACTTACCTTATTTTTCACATCTTCTCAATGCTTATGTACACTGCAATACATAGAGTATTAATGATTTTCTTCCAAATTACTTTGAAAATTGCAAACATCTGGGCAAAACTAGCAAGCAGTCATAGCCAGCAATATTTCAGTTTATGATGCACTGTCTTGGAGGGTGGTTTTCTTACTTCATGCTGCCCATCTTTCAAACACAGTCTGGTGATGTTTCTGCCCTCTTAAAGGAGCAACATTAGTTAACAGTTAACCATATAACAAGGGTAAGAGATGCATGGTACACTTTAATATCAGTTATCAGTATAATGGCGTTAAGAAATTCATACTACAATTTAATAATGAACAGTTAATAATAACCAGGAAACCAAATGACTTTTATCAAACAAATGTCTTTATTAGTACTACAACAAGCAAGTTAGACACCATGGCAACCAAACATTTCATCCCTCCAAAAAGTCAAGCAAAATTACTACTAAATACCGTAGTAAAAATGAATTATTAAATGTGCGTATCTGTTTTCTTTTTTGTAATGTGGTAATTATAATGCTTTACAGTGTGATATTCTATGTTAATACTGACCTTTACACTGAATAGGTCATAGTGCTTGGTAAAAATGTTAACTTTAAAATGTGTGAATGTAATGTTGAGGCATTTTATATTTTAAAGTTAACACTTCTCACGTTTATCTATTCACTTTAAAGTTAGTGTTGAAATATCAGCTGTTTAACGTGTGCGTTTGGGAACGACTGCTAATAAAATTATATGTGCTGATATTTCTATTGTGCTATTTCATATTTGAAAGGACTATGTCCTGGGTTCATTTAGTTTATAGAGTTTTCGTTTTGTTTCATTATGGCGGTGTATACAAAATGAAAAGTAGCTCAAGAGAATTTGTTTGTTTAGACAGCTTTGAAATAATATAATTACTTTTTGTGTTGGAAGCATTGCTTCAGTGTTTTGATTTACATTGATATGGGGTGAAAAGTGCAGCAGTGATTTGTGTTGTGAAGCATTTCAAGGGTTAATCATCAGTGACAGCATATACTGCTGTCACTCAGTTGTGTCCTCAGTTATATTATGCTGTCATGTAACTAACCCTGTCCACTGCCGGCGCAGTCAAAGGGAAGGTGCATCCTAAACTGAAATATCACCTGGTAGCTTACAGACCATATCTCAGGAGTCATCTGGGGATTAGTGCTAAACCTTTCATCCTTGTGAGAGAGTGAGCAGAAGAGCATTATTTTGTAGCCTTCCAAGAGACTGCTGATCACTGGAATCCTGAGAACTGCTTCTTAGGAACCAACTTAGAATTACAGCTGTTGTTTTGCTCCTGGTAAGAGAAGGCGCACAGGGACATTGATTCCTGACTGTGATCAGGAAGTGTGTACGGGACTTCCCTGATTGTCAGGTTTTGTCCCGTTCTGTAGCTTAGCTCCTTTATTCTGAGCTGCTGTTTGTGCTATCCAGGGCATCTACCAAGAGAAGGCTACAAACAAGCCTACAGGCCTCAGCAGCTTTGGGGGGTGAAACTGATGATCACCAAAGAGCCTATCACCTGCTTTTTAGGAACTAGATTGGGTTTAGTGATGTTCTTTTGCTTCTGATGAGAGAAGGCACAAAACATTGATTCTTTGCTCTGAGTGTAGCTGCACTGAGCGCAGCAGCATTAGTAACCAAGTAGTAGCCAGTAGGTGAAGCACCATTATATTTCATTCTTGGCAAAGCTAATTATGTCTCTTCACTAAGTACTCAGATTAGTCACCATATAATGTAATTTCAGAATATCACCCTGAATACGTCATCTGTTAATCTGTGCTATTCTCCCTCCAACTCCTGACTGCTGTGACCGGCCCTAATCCTGAACTTGCAAATATGGATCAGCAGTCTGCTCTCACGCCATTTGTGACCAGTCTTATTGCATTAGGTGTTGTAAGGCAATTAAGCAACTGTCTTATGCTTACTAACTATTAAGTGCTTCTTTTAATTGATAGTATAACCTAATATACATGTAAATAGTTAAAAACGTGGAGGCAACCCTCTCGCATCAGCCCAGCATTAGCAAGCATCATACATCCACAATACCATATCGGTCACAACACAGCACTAAGCTCATAACTTATCCTGACTCTGTAAAGAAAAAAATTGCCAAAGCTTCTTAAAACACACTCGAAAAGATCTCAGCCTCTGGTGCAGAAGGAAATACTTACTCTTTTCCCACCCCCACATACTACAACTCTACACAGATCACCCAAGGGTCACAAGGAGAGCAAGCCTAACCCCATAAGGCCCACCATGTCAGCTTCCACACAGGGAAATGTCTTGGTCATATGTAACTCTGTAGTTAGGTATACAGACTCAGCATTCCCCAAATTGAATAAGAACTGGGTAATTGGCTAGGGTAGAGGAGGTTCGTGAAGGTCCTTCTGCACTACTTGAGGCACAAGTTGAACTAAAACAGTGGATGTACATTAATTGTTGACATTTGATGGGAGTTGTTCTTTTTGATGTAGAAGGAGCTGGGCATGCTTTTCTACACTGGCATGTGATATAAGACAATGTTCTAGAAAGGAAGAGTGCACAGGCTACTCAAGTACATGAACAAAAAAAATGCAAAAGTGTGCAGAAAAGGGTATATCAGAAGCAAAAATCCTAGCAGTTACCTACTGCAGAAGATCTCCTCACAGGTCAGATGGGAATACTTAACTGTTTACTGTGAGGTTGTTACATAACTGCTTTGTCTCAGCTCATGGTCCATAAGAAAAGCTGACAACACATACAAGGCCCTGAAAGTGAGTGCCCCTGTACAACTCTTCTCACTTCTGTCAGCATTTTATCTGTATCTGTCCACTTGAGTCCAGAGTTATGGGTGGGCTAGGAAAATGACTTTTAGAGTCCTAAGCTACTTAATTACATTTATGTCATTTTCAGTACTAACTTGTTTGTCAGGCTCATGAAGTGTCATAATGAATGCCTGTACATTCACATCATTATTACAATTGTATAGCAGTTGCATCTGCCCAGCACATCTACTGAGTTATCTCTGAGGCTACCCTTGCAGAACTTCAGAATTTGATATAAGGGGAGAACATACACAGGAGAGACTAACCTAAGCCCACTACCATCCACAAGGAATTTAAAAGTGCCACAGTTGTCTCCTTCTCTGGTAGGTGCTGTTTGATGCTAATGGATTAATTGCAATATTTGATCCCTTTGAGAAAATAGTAAGCCCCTATATTTAGTAAAATGGTTATATTCTTCTCAGATCTAGAGCCATTACTTTGTTACCCATGGTTGTAAGCCAGCGTGATCTATCATGGCACAAAAGAAGACCTGTGCTTCAGCTTACAGTTCTTCCTTCAAGGGTCTGTCTTATAGAAATTATCTTTTGTCATCTGCTTCAAAGGTTAGTGAATGGGCCAGAGGAAAGTACAGTTTGCCCGCCCCCTTATCCTGGAAATCAGCCACTTTCAGTCCATTGGTTTTGATTTCATGTTGTTTTGGACTTTGTCTGTAATGGCCTTCCTTTGCCCTACAAAACTACTTTTTGTACCTTTTCGTAATACGCAGGTTCTTCCTCTGCATAGGGAAATAGAACAAAGTCCGTAGAATAAGAGCAAGGCATGGTTCTGTTCCAGGTTCTTGACAATCCTGGAAATAAAAAAAGGATGGTTCTGTTAGTTTTCTGATTTGAGCATCTTAAGCCTTCTAATTCAGTATTTTGCTGGGTTTTCAAAAAAAAAATTAAAAAAGTACAAATTTATTTAGTTACTGTGCTTGCCATGTGCAAGTAAGATCTGCTTCTTATGGGGGTACAGTGCTCACTGCAGAAAAGAGAGTACAGTATAGATTGATGGATTACTAATCTCACAGAATGGGTAGTAAATTGATCACATCATATCAGCATTATCTACAGTCTCACTATATACATATTAGGTTGGCATATCAGCAGACAGTGGGGGAGAAGAACTAGCAAACTTTACAGTTGAGAACAAATTATCAGGTACTTTATACTACATTCAAATCCTTTTAGGAATCATGTTCAGTTTTTAGAGCACAGATAAAGTTGGATCATAAATTATATGGTTTCCTTAGCAACCTGTACTAACACAATCCCATTATAGCCTTTTAAGATCTGAAGTCCCCCATCTCTGATACACCAGAACGCTGCCAGGGCTTTATAACTGAAGTGTTTCAGATTTTTACACTTGAAGGCTAGATATGACCTCGTCAATGCAGATAGTTGCATTATTCCCAGAGATGCGAAGGTGGATTGTACCCCATAGTATTTATTTCCAGCAAGAAGAAGAACATAAATCAAGCAATCTGCAACTTAGTCTGAGAAGTAGAAAATTTCATCTGAAGCTCAAAAAAACTAGGTGGTAGTCCCAAAACTTGAGATCCATTGATGGATATATGCACCCACAACCTGACTATAAAGAGAACTGCATAAATCCTTCTTAACACTCATCTCAAGGACCCAGTATTCTCCATGAAAAAAGAGCACTGTCCCCTCAAAGATGTACGGGTGTCCTTTTAGTTTCCTAACTAGGCCTAAAATATGTAACACATCATTGCCTGCTTCCCAATTGCCTAGCTCACCTATCCTCTATTGCAGGCCATGTGCTTTTCCTAGAGTTTTTTTTTAAGAATCAACTTTCAGTATAATGTGGAAACCTTAGAAGTCTTAATTTATGTACACTTCTTAGAAGTCATGGTAGCACCCTACTCAGTGGGGGAAAATGCTTCTCCACTATCCAGTGTAAACAAATTATACTACTAATCGAGTACCTAATGCTCAAGCATTTCCAAAAAGAAGTGTTTGGAAGGCCCCACCTGTCTTTCAGTGATTGGAAGTCAGACAAAACTCATTGTTCCTATTCACTGTTGCAGTCATTACATTTGGGTAATCTGCTAGCAGGTTGCCCTCAGTCGGCCTGAATTCCAAAGTCTTGGGTCCTGCGTCAGTTGCTGTCTCCTCTTCCATGACATTAGGTCATCAGGGGTATAAAACATGCAGCTGACTCCATTTTCTTTAGTCTTTCTTGCCACGCGGTGCCCGAAGCAGAAGCATTTCGCAAGTGCCGGTCGGCCGACTACTCAAATATTCGAGTTTGAGTTTCAGAACCGAAGTCTTCACTAAAGCTAAGTACCCCATTGGGAAAACTTTTTTCTTGCCTTTTACCGATGTCAGAAAAAGTTAATAATTGTATTACTTGTGGGAAGCAAATACCTCATAAGGATTTCCATTTATACTGTATTCCTTGCCTAGGCCCTGATCACAAGGTACCTGGCTGTCAGTTTTGTGCTCGATTTAACCAATGCACTATTAAACGTCGGTATATTTTTGCATCAAAGTATTTTGGAAACAGATTTAACTACCCAGAAATGTCGTCAGATAGCAATCCGACTACCGTAGTACATAAAAAACGCAAAGAAAAGGACAGAGAAAGACAGTCGAGATCCCAAAACCGATGACGAAGCTTCTCTTAAGCCAGTCGCCGGTTCTCAGTGAGGCACTTTCGCAGCCCCTGATACCTGCTACCTTCAAGTCGCAGGCCTCTACCGACACCCATGTGGAGTCCGACATGGCATAAGATACTCAAGGTATTGGGCCGATGGATGTCGCTCCCTCGGATGGGTCCGGAGCCGCTGAGCAGGCACCAGCTTCTGAGGGTGTATTCAGACCTCAACATTTGTATAACAAACCGACGACAGTTGCAAGACCAAAGACAAAAGCTACTTCTAAAACTAAAAAACCGACGCATGAGCCACATGCACAGGCCTCAATGCCTAAAAAACAGATGATCAAAATGGCTGAAGACCTTATTACCTTGATCAGGGGTACCCATCCCCCTCCTGATAAGAGGCCTAGGCAAGACGCTGATTATGAATCTTCAGATCAGGTTTCTATTTCTTCTGATTCCTCTTCTGATCAGGAATTATCTATACCTCCCTATGAGGATTCTGATGCTGAGGAGTCTATTCCATCTGCATCTCCTCCTGAGGATTATTAATTTGGAGAAACCTTGCATACTTTGAGGGAGCATTTTCACTGGGAGAGTCAAGACTTCTCAGAATCAAAAAAGAGGCTCAGGGATTTCCTTCTTCTCCCTCAGCACAGGCCTTTAGCCATTCCCCATTTTAGACATTGTGGATTATGTGTTTTTGGAGTCAAGTTTGTCCCCTGGCTCCTTACCTGCAGCTCCCAGTAAGCCTGACAGATATTACAGGGTCCCTGACTCACATAAATTTTTATTTACAAACCCTGCTGCTGATCCTGAAACTATTTCACAGGGTCCAAAGGGAGTTAAGGCCTCAACAGCAAAAAATCCTACACCCTCTCACAGAGATTCAAGGGCACTGGACAGATGGGGAAAAAAGGTTTATACATCTGCAACCTTGGCCTGCAGGGCCTTAAACTGTCAATTTCATATGCTTAAGTACCAACAACATGTTATGGGATTGCTGAAACAGAAAATGATGTTGATTTCAGAATGTGCAGAAGATAAAGAATTGCAGGAATTATTGCATGCAGCTGAACAAGTTGGAAAGCATACTTTGCAATGTGGTTTTGATTCCTTAGAGGCCTCCTGCAGGGTCACAGTTACTGGATCTGTGATTAGGAGGCATGCCTGGTTAAAGGAACAAAATTTACCTGATCATGTTAAAGCTAAATTGCTAGATGCATCTTTACAGCATAATTCTCTGTTTGGTATTAAGGCACAAGAGGTTTTAAAGAAAATGGAAGACAAGCTAAGTCTATGCAAACTGTTAAAGACTTCTTACAAGTGCAGCCACCAAGATTCAGTAGACACTGGCCTACCAAAAATTGGTCCTTTCCTGTGTCAGTCAGAGCTCAAAGGGGCAAATCCAGATGCCCCAAGGGTTCCAGATACCAGGTGCAATATTCATACAGGTCAAAGCAATGGGGTGCTTCCACCTCCAAATCTGGAGGAGATAAAGCGCAAAGCTACAGAAAGCAATCCCAATGACTTCCCTCTGCCTACACCAAGCACTTATCTTTTGGCAGCACCCATAGGGGGAAAATTAGCACTTTTTGCTCAAAATTGGCAGTTAATAACCCAGGACAAGTGGGTACTAAACATCGTATCACAGGGATACAGATTCCATTTCCACACTCTGCCAATGGCAAATGGTTGGCCAGATCTGCCAAAAAATCAATGAGCAGAGGCACAGAAACAGGTTATGTCCCTCATGGATATGGGGGCCATTCAGACAGTATCAGAACAGGAAACAAGACAAGGTTTTTACTCAAGACTTTTCTTGGTACCCAGAAAGGACAAGGCCTGGCAGCCAATACTAGATTTATTGATTTTGAGCACATACCTGGACATTCCAAAATTCAAAATGCTGACTTTGCAGCAGCTTCTGCCCATGCTGGGGAAGAATACTTGGCTGGTGACTTTAGACCTAAAAGAGGCATACCTGCATATCCCAATAAAACAGTCGTGCAGGAGATACCTCAGATTCAAGGCTGGCTTAATGCATTACCAATTTTTGCATTGCCCTTTGGCTTATCTACTGTGCCCAGGGTCTTTACAAAGTGCCTGGCACCAGTAATTGCATTTTACAGACAAAGAAGTATACAGATATATCCTTACTTGGATGATTGTCTCATTCAAGCAGAGAACAAGGAGACTCTTCTTCGACACCTGGCATTTGTGAAAAGGCTTCTAACATGCATAGGGTACACAATGAACGAAAATAAATCCCAACCGGTACCCTCTCAAAAGATAACATTCCTAGGCGCAAGCTTGAATACAACTGCCCAGATGGCTTACCTCACACCAGACAAGAAAAGGCAACTGACTACTTACTTCAAACTGATGGCAACAAAAACCCAGTCTTCTGCAAGACAAATTCTGCAGGCTCTGGGCTTCATGGCATCCTGCATCCTACTGATTCCATATGCAAGACTGCATATGAGAAAACTTCAATGGTACCTAAAAAGTTTATGGAGTCAACATTCACACAGTCTGGAAACTGATTCCTCTCATTCCCTGCCTGCAACAGGAGTTTCTATGGTGGGCAAAGGCCTGTCACCAGAACATGGGACAGCCATTCACTCTACCCCCTGCCAGCCAAACCATAACAACAGGCACATCAGATTATGCCTGGGGGGCCCACATGGCAGGAAGATGCATTCGGGGCATATGGTCACCAAAACAAATGCGTCTGCATATCAACCAGAAAGAGATGCTAGCTGTTCAAAATGCCCTAACAGCCTTCAAGGACTTACTTCATCCAGGACAACTACTGATAAAGACGGACAACACCACAGTAATGTGGTATATAAACATGCAAGGGGGCACACACTCATACCCCCTCTGCATATTAGCCATGTCACTGTGGAACACAGCTTTGACCTACAAAATACAAAATACATCTTCAAGCTCAATTCCTGCCAGGAAAACAAAACACTCTGGCAGACAATTTAAGCAGAAACCTTATGGATCCTCATGAGTGGAAAGTGGAAACTAAATCCACAAGTCTTCAGCATGATAACAGAGAAATGGGGGAGCCCAGACATAGATCTATTTGCCTCTCCTCAAAATTATTAACTGAAAAGATTCTGCACAAGAACTTATCACAGACAAGCATGGAAAGTGGACGCCCTATCCTTCAGTTGGAAAAACCTATCAGTTTACGCCTTTCCTCCTCTGCCTCTTCTCCCCAAGGTCCTCCTAAAAGTCAGACAAGAGAAACCAAAGATGATACTAATTTCCCCGAACTGGCTCCGCCAATACTGGTACCCAATCCTAAAGAACTTGTCTCAATACCCAGCTTGGACCTTGCCTCAAAGACCACAACTACTGTCCCAGCAAAACAATCAGATCCTACACAGTCAACTACAGACTCTGAACCTGGCAGCATGGCTGATCATGTAGTCATACAAACAACACCTCTCAGTAAAGCTGTGATGGATGTCATTTTGGAAGCCAGAAGGCCTAGTACTAGAAAATCTTATGCTGACAAATGGAAGAGATTCTGTGCTTGGAATCCAACACAAGGAACCGATACAGCAGAACCAAATATTCCTCAGATATTGCAATACTTAACTGAGATTCTTACAAAAGCCTATCTTTCTCATCAGTTAAAATCCATGCCTCTGCCATTTCGGCTCATTACAATACAGAGCCACCAATCTTTTCTCATCCTTTACTAAAGCAGTATCTTAGAGGAGCCAAAAATGTAAGGCCTCCTAGAAGATCACCATTGCCTGCATGGGACCTCAATTATGTGTTGGAAAAGCTCACCCTGCCTCCATTTGAACCAGCTGCTACCGCTGATATAAAGTTCTTATCATGGAAAACAGCTCTGCTACTAGCTATTAGTTCAGCAAGAAGAGTTTCAGAGCTACAGGCCCTCATGGCTATAGAGCCTTTTATCATATTGTACCCAGACAGGGTATCTCTGAGGACAAATCCTACTTTCATGCCTAAGTTGGTTTCCAGTGTGGCTCTTAACCAAACAATTCATCTGCCAACCCTTTATCCAAATCTGCAGAACAAGGGGGAGAGAATTCTGCATTCCTTGGATGTACACAGACAGCTAAGATTCTACTTAAGCAGGGCTAAAGCCCTAAGAAAAGCTGAGCAATTACTAGTGTCATATGCTGCAGGATCAGAAGGAAAAGCTATTTCAAAGCAGACTATTTCAAAGTGGATAAGCCACTGCATCCGTTTCTGCTACTTACACCATGGTAAACCTGTGCCCAAAGGCATTAGGTCTCATTCCACCAGAGCTGCAGCTACTTCAGCAGCCTTTCTAAGGAGAGTACCAACCAAAGACATTCTAGAGGTTGCTACTTGGAGTTCTGTTCACACCTTTACAAAGCATTATCATTTGCCTCTTTACTCTAAATCCAGTGCAGGCTTTGCCACTGCAGTTCTGCAGGGCCTTATAGCCACTCCTAATGCTGTTTAGCTCCAGCCCCCCAACCACAGCTTTGGGATTCTACCCAAATGTAATGACTGCAACAGTGAAACACGAAGAACATAGTACAGTTGTGTACACTTACCATAAATGTAGATGTTCGAGTGTATTCACTGTTGCAGTACAGGTTACCCTCCAGCCTTCCCCCTGTCATTCTAAAGTTTATCTTTCCTTCTCTTATCTTCTACAACCTATGTGGTGTATTTGCTTGTAGATGAAGGTAAAGTTTATATTGATGCATGTATATATATATATATATATATATATATATATATTTTTTTTTTTGCTACCTTTTTGGGGGCCCCTGACATCGGGGGCAAGAAAAACTAAAGAAAATGGCGTTGGCTGCATGTTTTATACCTCTGACTACCTGACATCCTGGAAGAGGAGACAGCAACTGACGCAGGACCCAAGACTTTGGAATTCAGGCCGACTGAGGGCAACCTGCCAGCAGATTATCCAAATGTAATGACTGCAACAGTGACTACACTTGAACATCTACATTTATGGTAAGTGTACACAACTGTACTTTTTTTGTATAGCTTGGGAGTGATCTAATAGGCATCTAATTCCACAACTCTCAAATCCCACAGTTGCTGCCCTGTCATCTGCCTTTGGTCATTCCCTAGATCAGGACATCTGAGCCTCATACCTGGATGGAGTGGTAAGGGTTTTCAACACCAAGAATATCTCATAAATCATGTCTGCACAAACTGAAAGTTCAGTCCTTCAGCTGTCAGGGCCTTGACTGAGGCATTAGCTGGCAGTACCTCCATTGTAGGTAATTAACTTTAACTTTTAGGTCCGTAACAGCAGCAACTCAGTTATGTATTAGAGATCCCGCTGTAGATTTTGATGAGCATCATGCAATCATCAGCATAAAAAAAAATGCCTTAATTTCTTTCCCAGACAAAGACCATCCCAAAATAATTTGTTTCTTCTGTAATAATCTATTTAAAGGCTCAGAATCAAGAAGAAATGGATGTGAACATGAGAAACCTTATCTTATGCTCTTATACAATTTAAAAACAGGTGGCAGATTCCCTTATCAAGCACACTAGCCTGTGGGTCAGAGTGTAGTGCCTGAACCGTGGTGATAAACGCCTCAAGAAAGGCTAGGCTATATCTTTAATCACTTTCCATATAAAGGACCATTTAGCAGAGTCAAAGGCCATCTCTACAAAAACTGCTACATCAGATTGAGGAACACTTCACAGGCATAAAAAGCTGCATCACCCATACATTTTCCATGTTGCTGCACTCCGGGGTAAACCTGGCTTCATTTGGAAGGATCAGCACACACAGCAGTCAGTTCACCCTGCCTGCTAAGATCCTGGCATGTATCTTCAAATGAATGTTGATCAATGAAATAGTTCAATAGCTGGAGACCAAAGATATATCCTTACCAACTATGGGAAGGAGTACAATAGTAGATGTCCATAGTAAGGAATTAATAGACTGGAGGTTTGAAAATACTTAAACACCCCTATCAAGGATGAAGCAATTAAATCTACCATAGCAAAACACAGTTTGACTTTGAGGTCATTAGGGCCCAGAGCCTTTTCTTTGGAGACATCTTTTATAGCTTTATAATCTTCATCAAATGTAATGGGGGTAGTTAAGAAATCCCTTCTGTTAGAGTGCTACTGAGAAAAAAAAATCAAAATGATACACCTACCATCATAGACAGCTAGTGTGGTTTGAATAATATTCCTTAAAAGGCCTGATGTTCATCGTGCATACAGCTGCAGTCATAACAGATGGGTTCTCCTGCCGTCAGGCAGGTCCTCGGTCGGCCGAATTCCAAAGTCTAGGTCCGGCGTCGGTTGTCGTCGCTTCTTCCCTGACGTCAGTGCGCCAGGGGTATAAAAGAACCCGCCGACGCCATTTTCTTCAGTCTTTCTTGCCGCGCGGTGCCCGAAGCAGAAGCAGTTCGCAAGTGCCGGTCGGCCAGCTCCTGAAATTACGAAAATTTTGCAACTGAAGTCTTCTTGAAAGCTAAGTACCCCGTTGGGGAAACTTTTCTTGCCTCAGACCGATGTCAGACAAAGTTAATAATTGTATTTCCTTTTCCTGTGGGAAGCAAATACCGCATAAGGATTTTCATTCCCTCTGCATTCCTTGCTTAGGCCGAGACCACGACGTCTCGGTCTGTCGTTTTTGTGCTACATTCAACAAACGCGCCATTAAGCATCGGGCGGAGTTCACCCAGCACTATTTTGGCAAAAAATTTAACTATATTATGTCGTCGGATACTCCGACTCCAGTTTTGTCTAAAAAACGCAAAGATAAGGACCGACACACTAGGTCCGCGGCCTCTACCGACACCACGCCAAAGCCGATTACAGGTGGTCCGGTTCTCAGCGAGGCACCTACGCAGCTCCTGCCTACCGACGACACTTCATTGGCGGTGTCTTCTGTACCCGAGGTCGCAGACTCCTCGGCCCACACCCCGACTACAGATACCGAAGCCACTCTTGGTGGTGAATCTCAAAATGTAGACAGGTCTGCCTCCTCTCAAGGTGTCTTCAGACCTTCCTCTTCTTTTTCTATCAAGGCTTTCACCAAGTCTAAAGCAGCCATGCATCCTAAGAGGCTCCACAGGGCCCTTCTCCAGGCCCCATGCCTAAAAAACAGATGCTTAAAATGGCTGAGGATTTGATTACTCTTATCAGGGGTTCTCAACCCCCCCTGGACAAAAGGCCCTGAGTGGAGGAAGAATCCCCCTCCTCTGACCAGGCCTCCATTATTTCAGAGCACTCTGATGAACAGGAACATTCTTACTCCCCTTTTGAAGATTCTGATGCTGAGGAGTCCATTCCCTCTGTCTCCCCCCCAGAGGATTACTCATTTGGGGAAACCTTGCATACCTTAAGGGAACACTTCCACTGGGAAGGCCAAGAGTACTCAGATTCCAAGAAAAGGCTTAGGGATTTTCTCTTGCTACCTCAGCACAGGCCTCTGGCTATGCCTCCTGTCTTAGACATAATAGATGATGTGTACTCGGAGGCCTGCCTTAACCCGGATTCTTTCCCCTCAGCCCCAGTCAAGCCTGACAGGTACTACCGGGTTCCTGACTCACACCAATTTTTATACAAAAGCCATGCGGCTGACCCAGAAACTATCTCACAGGGCCCCAAGGGAATTAAGGCCTCCACTGCTAAAAACCCATTACCTTCCGAGAGAGATTCCAGATCCTTAGAAAGGTGGGGAAAAAAGGTATACACCTCGGCCACCTTAACCATGAGGGCATTAAACTGCCAGTTCCATATGCTAAAGTACCAACAGTTTCTGTTATCACAAATGAGAAGTAAAATGTCACAACCTGAACAACCAGACTTGAAGGAGTTGCAGGATTTGATGCATAGTGCAGAACAAGTGGGTAAACATACCTTGCAATGTGGTTTTGATGCTCTAGAGGCCTCATGTAGAGCTGCTGTTACAGGATCAGTCATACGTAGACATGCCTGGCTCAAGGAGCAAACCTTACCAGATCATGTCAAAGCTAAATTGCTAGATGCCCCTCTACAAAAGGATATATTATTTGGTGTTAAAAGCTGAGGAGGTATTAAAGAAAATGGAGGAAAAGGCTAAATCAATGCAAACAGTGAAAGATTTTCTAGAGGTACGACCTCCACGTTTCAGTAGAAATTGGCCTTCCAAAAATTGGTCCTCTCCAGCCATGGACAGACCCCAAAGAGGTAGATACAGGCACCCGAGGGGCCGAGGGCAATCTCAAGGATCGTTTAGAGGCAGACAATGGCAAACTCCTACACAAAGAGGTGGTGAGGATAGTTCGCAGCCATTCAGAAAGCAAGCCCAATGACTTTCCCCTTTGCATGCCAAGCAAGGCTCAAATGGCAGCACCCTTAGGCGGAAAACTGGCATTATTTTCAAAAAATTGGCATATTGTCACAAAAGACAAATGGATCCTGGACATTATAAACAGAGGCTACAGATTCCATTTTCACACCCTTCCAAAAATGAGAGGCATGCCAAACCTGCCACACAATCAAAGGGCAGAGGCACAAAGATAAATTTCAGATCTCATGGACATGAAAGCTATTCAAGAGGTACCTGCTCACGAACAAGGTCAAGGTTTTTATTCCAGACTATTCCTGGTACCAAGGAAGGGAAAAGATTGGAGACTTATTTTGGACCTATCCACCCTAAACACATTTTTACTCAAACCAAAATTCAAGATGCTCACATTACAGCAGCTTCTTCCCATGCTGGGCAAGGAGTCTTGGCTGGTAACATTGGACCTCAAGGAAGCATACCTGCATGTCCCAATCAGACAAAATTGCAGAAGATACCTCAGATTTCTTGCAGGTTCAACCCATTATCAATTCTCTGCATTGCCCTTTGGCTTATCTACTGCGCCCAGAGTATTCACGAAATGCCTGGCATCAGTAATTGCCTACTGCAGACTTCAAGGGATACAAATATACCCATATTTGGATGACTGCCTGATCCAAGCGGACAGCAAGCACATACTTCTGAAACATCTGGCTTTTGTAATAATGTTGTTGAATTCTCTGGGATACACAGTCAACAAAAAGAAATCAAGGCTAATATCCTCTCAGAAAATAATTTTCCTGGGTGCCAACATGGACACAAACACCCAGATGGCCTACCTCACGCCAGAGAAGCAGGGGCAACTAACTCAATACTTCAGAACACTAGCAAATTTCACCAGGCTGACTGCAAGGAAAATCCTGCAGGCTCTGGGATTCATGGCATCTTGCATTCTACTAATCCCATGTGCAAAGCTGCATATGAGGAAACTTCAATGGTACCTGAAAAACCTATGGTCTCAACACAGCCACAGTTTGGAAACAATAATACCACTAATTCCATGTCTTCAAAAGGAATTTCTGTGGTGGGCTCAAGCATGCCAAACAAACACAGGTCTCCCATTCTGCAAGCCTCAAGCAAATCAATTCATCACAACAGACGCCTCGGACTACGCCTGGGGGGCGCACATGACAGATCGGTGCATTCAGGACAAATGGTCCCAAAAAGAAAAGCACCTTCACATCAATCAAAAGGAAATGCTAGCACTAATAAATGCTATTAT
Source organism: Protopterus annectens (assembly GCF_019279795.1). Classification (NCBI taxonomy): domain Eukaryota; kingdom Metazoa; phylum Chordata; order Ceratodontiformes; family Protopteridae; genus Protopterus; species Protopterus annectens. The sequence goes on along the minus strand of NC_056729.1, from coordinate 532,413,582 downwards.
AGCTTTCAAAGACCTTCTGCATCCAGGTCAACTATTGATAAGGACAGACACCACCACAGTAATGTGGTACATAAACAAACAGGGAGGAACCCATTCATACCCCTATGCAGGCTCGCCATGTCACTTTGGAACATGGCTCTGGAATTACAAATTGAACTTCAAGCACAGTACTTGCCAGGCAAGGAAAACACGCTGGCAGACAACCTAAGCAGAAATATGACAGATCCACACAAATGGAAGTTGCATCCTCAAGTTTTTACAGAGATAATTCAAGCATGGGGAAGGCCAGACATAGATCTCTTTACCTCCCACAAAAATCACCAATTGACAAAATTCTGCTCAAGGACTTTTCATCCACAGGCCTGGAGAGTGGACGCTCTCTCTTTCAGTTGGACAACAATGACAGTTTATGCCTTTCCACCTCTTCCTCTGCTGCCCAAAGTTCTATTAAAAACCAGAGCAGACAGACCAAAGATGATTCTCATTGCTCCAGACTGGCCAAGACAGCACTGGTACCCACTCCTGAGGAGCCTGACGCATTCCCCTCCATGGATCCTACCTCTAATGCCTCTTCTTCTGACTCAGCACAGCTTCAAAACTCTTCACAGTCAGCTGAAAACACTCAATCTGGCCGCATGCAAGATTCCTTAACATCACAACAGACCCTACTCTCCAAGGAGGTGCAGGATGTCATTTTGGAGGCCAGAAGGCCGTCTACTAGAAAAGCTTACTCCGCAAAATGGAAATGGTTTTGTGCCTGGAATGAGAAAAAGGGCCAGAATCCTGGAAAACTGAATTTACCTCAGATATTACAGTATCTAGCTGAGCTGCTAAGCAGTGGACTTTCATTCTCCTCCATCAAAATCCATGCCTCAGCCATTTCTGCAGAATACAACACTGATCCACCTTTATTCTCTCACCCCCTCTTAAGACAGTTCCTCAGAGGGGCTAAGAATATAAAACCCCCAAGGAAACAACCAATACCTGCTTGGGATCTCAATTTCATTCTAGAAAAGCTTACCTTGCCTCCTTTTGAGCCAGCTGCCTCAACAGATTTGCAATATTTGTCTTGGAAAACAGCTTTCCTTCTAGCTATCACCTCAGCTCGTAGGGTATCGGAACTACAAGCCCTCATGGCTGTGCAGCCTTTTATCATCTTCCATCAGGACAGAGTTTCCTTATGAACCAACCCGTCCTTTATGCCAAAGGTGGTATCCAGGGTAGCTTTGAATCAGGCTATACACTTACCTACCTTTTACCCTAATCCTCAAAACAAAGGGGAGAGACTACTACATTCCTTGGACATCCACAGACAGCTGCATTATTATTTGGACAGAGCAAAGCCTTTCAGAAAATCAGAACAGCTCTTTGTGTCCTATGCTATAGGAGCTCAAGGGAAGCCAATTTCCAAACAGACAATCTTAAAATGGATAGCCCACTGCATACGCTTTTGTTACTCTTTTCATGGTAAAACTGTACCTGCAGGCATCAGATCTCACTCCACAAGGGCCACAGCTACCTCTGCAGCTTTCCTCAGAGGAGTTCCTACCAAAGATATTTTGGAAGCAGCCACTTGGAGTTCTGTGCATACCTTCTCCAAGCACTACCACCTACCATTATACTCCAAAACTAGAGCAGGCTTTGCCACTGCAGTCTTGCATTGCATTCTGGCTCCTCCTAGTTCCACCTAGTGCCTACCACCCCTTCTTAGCTTTGGGATTCTACCCATCTGTTATGACTGCAGCTGTATGCACGATGAACATAGTACAGTTTTGTACCTACCATAAATGTAGATGTTCGAGTGCTAATACAGCTGCAGTCCAGGTTTCCCTCCCTCCTTCCCCTCTTGGGACATGCCTATTGGCTAACACCTCCTCATACAACCTGATTGGGGTATTCTTTTATGGTGTATTTGCTTGCAACTACTGTATTTTGATTATATTGCATTGCTTTATTACACAAATTTATGTATTGCCTTCCTTCTGGGGGCACCTGACATCTGGGGCAAGAAAAACTGAAGAAAATGGCGTTGGCGGGTTCTTTTATACCCCTGGCGCACTGACGTCAGGGAAGAAGCGACGACAACCAACGCCGGACCTAGACTTTGGAATTCGGCCGACCGAGGACCCGCCTAACGGCAGGAGAACCCATCTGTTATAACTGCAGCTGTATTAGCACTCGAACATCTACATTTATGGTAGGTATAAAACTGTACTATCAGTTTCATTCACCACAACTGCTATGTTCCCTCCATCTTTCCATCTGTCCCCAGCAATGGTCAGCTTTTTGTGTCTTACCTTAACTTGATACCCGAGGGCTTTTCTAGGCCTAGTCTCTTCAGCACTGGCCCTAATAGCTCTGGACTGTGTGTTGAGATCAGTGTTTAATATTTACATTTATGATCTAAATGTGTTCAAAGATATCTGAGTAAGCAAGTGTGCAGGTCTTGTTAAGCTCACATCATTTGACAACACAATTATGGAGAAAAATACAGATGCTGGTTAATTTTGTATGCAGATGGTCAGCAAAGATAAATCAGCTTTGGATGAATCTAAGTGCAGATGTGTACCTGACCAAAACAAATACATTTATAAAAAAATCTGGATAGCATAACAGGTAGTAGTTAATTTTGTGTGCAGATGGTCAGCAAAAATAAGTTATCTTTGAGTTAATCTAAGTGCAGATGTTACAAATGTATATTGAACATTACATGTGACTCTCGTATTCATGCAGTAACTGCTGTGGAGAAGGACCATGAAATACTGATACTCAAAATTGTATTCTTAAAGGGTTATGGCACTGCTCGTCATACACATTCTTAAAACTAGCAAGGTGTATACTGTTGTCCGTTATATACCTTCTTTGTTAGATTATATATGGACTTTTCGAGATCATTATGGTCACCTGTAAACAAAGGTGGTAAAATACTCCCTGAAAGTGTACAGGGGACTTTATCTAAGACAACATTTTTATTTCTTTTTCATTTGTATCTATTTGTTTACCAGGAAACCCAGAGAGCAGCCAAAGAGCATTGTCTGGTTAAGGGACTTGCTCAGAGTCCCACAGAAGACAAATGAAGGTTGAGGAAAACAAAACCCAACGCTACAGGAAGTAGCTCTTTAACAGCTCATACCATTAGTGCTGCATTGCTTACTGTTTACTGGCCAGACCTAGACCATCAGTTTTATAAGACTGTATTGTTAACAACTTTTTACAGTTTCTAAACTGCTTACATAAACAGCAGTAATAACTTTGGACATGCATTTTCTCCTGAGTTAAGAGTAAAGATGTTATTTTTATAGACACTTGTTGATCTTTTCTTGTGGAGGTATGTTTTTCTTGATCAGACACTGCACTTATAAATTGAGATGCAAGAAAGCATTTATTTACTTACTTATTTATTTTACATTTGTTTACCAGGAGAGTCCAACTGTGCAGAACCCATTTTCAGTGGAGGCTTTGGGAGAAAAGCTCCACATAGTAACAATACATAAAACACATTGACATGATGATAATTTTAATATAATGGTAAAAGACATGACAGAGATCTTGTAGTTTAAAGTAGTTATACAGTAGATCATAAGCAGCTAGAGTTGGCTAATGTTATCTGGAAATTACAACAATGTAGATATACAATATATATTGAAAGACTAGTCCAAAGGTACCTATTGTCATGCATAGTATACAACTGGCAACAGAAACTTAGACAAATTATTTATGCAATTGTATTTACAGTTAGTAATAGAAGAAAACAAACTAGAATAACCAAACTTATTCTGTATCACATTCTGTTCAAATTGTATTAAAGGAGAGGAGAGAAAGGTAAAGCGAATTAGAGAAGGGGTCAGGATGAGAAAATAGAGCGAAAAGAGGACATTTTGATAGTGACGATTAGTTAGTGAAAGAGATGTTGTTTAGGTTAGTAAGATAACGGATAGGTAGGATAGAAGAAAAGTGTGTGGGTGGCATAATAACATGTTAGTGAGATAGTTTTATGAGAACGAGGGAAAATAATTATATTTGTTCATAGTTAGCCTAGGCTATTACATGAGCAGAGCCATGAGTCTGATAAATACATTTTCGAGTAGTTTTTTAAATTGAGTTGAATTGCCAGTGGTTCTAATAGATAGAGGAAGCAAATTCCATCCAGGTTGTTGCTACATGGCAGGAATATAGTGTCTCCCCTGCAGTGTTTGTAGATTTCATGACTTGTAATAATGATTTGTTTGTTGAACGATGCATACGTTTTTTAGAATAAGGGTGTAGCATTTTTAGGAGAGCAGGAGTTTTCTCAGGCTGATAAAGTAGTTTGAGGGCCATAGTTAACTGGTTATAAGCTAGGAGTTGTGGTAGTTCTAGCCAGGAGAGAGGAGAGTTTTTTTTTACAGTGAGGCAATGTGGTGTCCTACGTGTAGAGCCTGTGGCCAATTTTGCTATTTTGTTGTAGCATGTTTCTAATTTGTCTAAGTCTGTCTTTTTAAGCTTGTTAAGAATAGCTGAGGGATAGAGGAGAGTTAATAGTAGGTGGATTCTGAGTGGCTCCTCTAGAATTGTCTGTTAGCAATTTTTTGAGATTTCAGACATAAGATTAACTTAAGCAGAAAGTTTTGGTTTCAGGATAATAAGACCTCAAAATGATGTTACCAAGTAGAGTAACCAAGCCTTGGTAGATTCAATGCTGAGTAGAATACACCTTAAATCCGATAATAGGCGACCTCGGTGAAAACAAAAAGCGTGCCAGTCACTGATGCAACAAACGGAACACAATTTGTTGTAGAAAACACAAGAACCAAAAACAAAAAAGTTAAGCGCTTTCACTCATAACCATGAGCTTCCTCAGAACAATTTCCACACAAACAATTCATTGTTTAAATATTTGTTTGTCATATATGACAAATTGCAATATAGCATGAAGATGTACAACATACTTCATGATTCAGGGAACTATGAAACTATTTCAATCAATGAAGTGAATATCTTACATCGTAGGATAGATTCCTATCTGGAAGAATTTCTGATTGATGGAAGAATTTCTAATACTGCATATGACTACTTGAAAGTAAAGGCTCCTATCATGGCTAACTTCATAGGGATACCCAAAATACATAAAAGTACATCTGACCCTCCTTTCAGACCCATTGTGTCAGGGAAATATTCCAAAACATACTGTATAGGGAAATATATAGATATCATTCTCAAGTCAATTTACAACAACATCCCTTATATGGTGAAGGATTCATGGGAATTTTTAAGCAAATATCCTGTCCACAATTGGAAGAAGGAACATCTTTTTGTCACAGTTGATGTGATTGATTTATTTTCTAGTATTCCCAAAAAATGAGGGACTTGACGCATTTTGTAACAGTATAAGAAAATATGCAAAACTAACATGGGATGAAATATGCCTTATAATGGAGTTTATGAATATAGTCCTGGACAACAATTTTATATATTTTGAAGGAGAATATTTCAAACAGACAAGTGGTATAGCAATGGGAGCTGCATGCGCACCCATATTTGCCAATCTTGTCATGGTTGATTGGGAAGAAACAAGTTTATTCCCAAGCACGCATTATAGCAAAATCCTTCATTATTCAAGATTTCTGGACGATATATATATATTATGGGAAGGATCGAAAGAAAAACTGGACATTTTCATAGAATTTTTGAACAACAGTAGTAAATTCTTGAAATTTACGTATAACATGAACAACAAGGGTTTGGCATATCTAGACACCTATATATATGTACACAATGACAGCTTACAGTCCAGAATACATAGGAAAAAAACCTTCTCCAATGATTATTTAGCATGTGATAGTTTCCATCCCACAAAAATGAAACAGAACATTTTTAAGGGGCAATGCATTTGTGCTGCTTGTATGACCTCTAACGCACAGGACATGCATGATGAAATTAAATATATTACTAATTTGTTCAAAGATAGGAATTATCCATTAACCATGTTGGAAAATATAGGGAAATATGTGTTAAGTGAATGGGGTTTGAAATACAAACCCCTGTTAGGTTCAGGTTTGTTTGACAAGAAGGAATTTAATTCCACCTTTGGGGGTATTGACAGCAATACACACCAAAAATCTTTTATATTAACATATAGTCCGATGTCAGACAAGATTATGGAAATTGTCAATAGATTTTGGTTTGTAGTGAATTCTGACCCCAGTATAGGTAAAGTGGTGGGAAACAGACCTGGGGTGGTATATAAAATGGGAAACAACATGAAAAAACTTCTTGAATACAACAATCATGATCAGGGACATTCTAGAAAACAAATGACAAATCAAATATCAAATGGTACTAGGAAGTGTGGCAAGTGTAATCAATGTAAACACATTTTTGAAGGACATAAATTAAAAAAATTTAACAATTGTAGCACAATTGTAAAATTGAAAGAAGGTAATTGCAACACAATGATGGCTATTTACATTGCCATATGTGAAGTATGCCCTAGTTATTATGTGGGAAAAACAGAAAGGAATTTTAAGAAGAGAATTTATGACCACATTTACAGTATATCTCGAAAAGATTGAAATAATGCATTATATAGTCATGTAGAGATGCATTATATAGTCATGTAGAGATGAAGGGCAATAATCATAAATTTAAATTTGGTATTTTAGATTCAATCAACAAGAATCCCAAAGGTGGGGACGAAAAGAAATTATTAAGTTATAAGGAAGTTTGGTGGCAGCTATACCTTAATGCAGCTACTTCCCCAGGTCTTAATGAATCTATTTCTTGTAAATCCATCCTTGAATGGGACAATAGGTAAATGAACCTGACTAGACCACATATTTATTGTTTTAATAGTATTTTATAGTGTTATATAGTTTTAAAATATCCACATTTATTACATCATTATATTTATCACATTCATCTATTACTAATCAATTATTTATTATACATCATATTTATTTTATTTCATAGAACAAGTTTACATTAATTGATCATTAGTAACCAAATATCTATAATGTTGTTTAATAATTTTTAAAATTTTAATGATTAGATGTCTTGTCAAGAAAAACTTTTCAACAACACCTATTTAATAATATCGTTCCCTGGCTTGTTAGATACAATAAGTAACAACACACATCTATTACATCTATTATGTATGAGGTATTTATGGTTTATATTTAGTTAGATTATTAGGAAATGTATTTATATGGGTTACAATCAGTTTCTTATATATTCTATTTCTTATATATTGTACTTTTTATATATTGTTTTTTTTATATATTGCTTTTATTATCACACACACTTTTTTACAAACAAATTCATATTGTAAGCAAATATATATCATGTTCAAGCCAGGTTTTGGTTTAATGGTCCTTGCAGTGTTAAGCAAGTGAATATTATTATTAGATAGTTTATTGAGACTAATCACATGTAAGTAAAATTGTGGGACCCCTTTAAAGAAGGGAACAAGTTCCATTTTGGCGCCAGTTTATGGTATTTAAACAATGAATTGTTTGTGTGGAAATTGTTCTGATGAAGCTCATGGTTATGAGTGAAAGCGCTTAACTTTTTTGTTTTTGGTTCTTGTGTTTTCTACAATAAATTGTGTTCCGTTTGGTGCATCAGTGACTGGCACGCTTTTTGTTTTCACCGAGGTCGCCTATTATCGAAGCCTTGGTAGATAATGACATGAGTGAATGACTGTGCTTTTGTTATAATCTGGCCCCACACTTGAACAGCTGTCCAGTTTAAGTAACCTGACTATGACTGTGGTTTTTTGGGAGAGGTCAACATTTCAGCTTTTTTCCTTCCATTCTCTGATGTAGTGTTAGTCTGAGCCTTACTGCCCGTCAGTTAGATAGAAACTCTGACTGTCTTTGCCTTTCTTGACTGTATCAGCTCCAGAAGCCTTTCCTTGGTGATTCTAGGACACTAGAACTTTACGCCAACATACATCACCTCATTTCCATTGGCAAAGCTTTTTAGGAAGATCATCTGGAGAACATTCTGGGCTTGTAAGATTACCATTTATTTTGTAGCGTCTTTGGGCTCCCTATTGAAAATGCCAACTGCTGAAAACCTGAAAAAAAGGTCTGAAAACCTGCAGAAGAGCAAATCTCAAAAATCATTCTTCTCCTTAAAACTTCTTTTTGCAGAGGGGGTAGGCCTCCCCTGCACCCTCCAGCATCCCCCAAACTTATGTATACCAACTCTGAGATTGCCATACATTGGAGAAAAAGGGAATATTCTGAGAAATGGTGAACTTGATCTATACAAGTCCGATCCTTCAGCCATCCAGTCTCTCCATTTCAGGACTCACTCTAGCGTGTCCTGACATTTCAAATTGTAACCTGCTGGGGGTCTTTTATTCTGGTTGCATTTACTCTGGCATCTTTTGCCCTTGGATTGTTTCAGTTAATTTACTTGAGTTAGTTCTTTGGAGTGGGACTTCACCACAGGAGGAAAGCAAAATGGAAAAATGTACGTTAAAGTGCATTTTCTTTTTCCAAGTGATTGTGATGTTGAGGTTAGTATAAATGAAGTTTACCTGTCATGGAAATTTATTTTTTTTTCTTTGTGGATGGTTTCTGTGTCACTTGTTTTGCTACAAATTATCATTCTTGAGGTAATGCTGCCATTGATTTTACAGTAAACTGTTTATCCTCAGGACTTCACAAGGAAATGGTTTAATATCTTGACGCTGGTAAGGATGTATGCTATTTCTTTTTTGTGAAACTCACATTAGCTTTGGGTGAAGTTCAGACTCTCTGACAGAGGGGCAGGAAGATTTAATGATGTGGTCCACAGTGCATATAGTAGGCGGGGTAGATCCTTTATGATTTATGATGCTGCTGTGTACATGACTTAAGAACAGACCTGCATGCATGACATTGCATGAGTTGTGCACTGCTTCAAGAAATATGCAGTGCACAGAACATGGCCAAACTGCTGTATAGCCTATGCATCCAGCATTATTACAGTGCAGTAGAAAATACATTACCTCAGCATGTGGTCTTTGTGTGTAGAGAGGTTTATAATTATAGCAGTGAAATGCACACATTAGTTTTAAATTAGGGCTCTTTGGAGTGAAGAGTGACATTCTAGCAAGCTATGTGCGATGTATGTCAGTGAAACTGTAGGCACTTTCCAACCACTGCAACTTAGGGTATAAGCACAGAACAGTTGCAATGCAGGATACAAGTGTACAACCATACAACAACATAGTGTATGAGTTTACTGCATAGTGTATGAGGATGTAGCCGTTACAGTGTAGGGTATGATTAGACAACCATTACAACATAGGGTATGAGGATATAGTCATTGCAGTATAGGGTATGACAATATATCCATTACAATATAGGGTATGAATACACAACCATTACAACATAGGGTATGAGGATGTAGTCATTACAGTATAGGGTATGAATACACAGCCATTACAACATAGGGTATGAGGATGTAGTCATTGCAGTATAGGGTATGAAAATATATCCATTACAATATAGGGTATGAATACACAACCATTACAACATAAGGTATGAGGATATAGTCATTACAGTGTAAGGTGTGAATACACAAGGGTAAGTTGTGCTACCCACATTTTTCTGGAATTATGGTCACTTTCTAAATATCTGGACTTAAGTAAGTGGTACAGAGCAGGAGAAGAATCTGCTGCCTCCTAAGCATATGCATATGCATAAAATGTGCTTGGGGAAGATTTGTACGATGTGTAACACTGATTCCAATCATGTGCCTCCATCATGTGGTTAAAATACAATGTATTACTTGTAATGTCCACATCATGGCAATTTATACACCCAGACACTGCATAAGTACATGAGACTGGGGGTTTTGAACAGTGCAGCATATGTGTGTGTGTGTGTGTGTGTGTGTGTGTGTGTGTGTGTGTGTGTGTGTGTGTGTGTATGTGTGTGTGTGTGTCTGTGTGTGTATGTCTATGTGTGTGTGTGTGTGTGTGTGTGTGTCTGTGTGTGTGTGTGTGTGTTGTGTGTGTCTGTTTGCATGTGTGTGTGTATGTGTGTGTGCGTGTGTGTGTGTGTAACATACAGAGCAAAATACATGACTGCATAATCCCCAGTGAGTGAAAGTGGGCCACACAATTCATATAATTTCTGACCCCACTTGCATCTATCTCATTCCCCATTCAGACACACTAGGTGCCATATGTTATTCATTATGAGCTGGTTTTCCATGAGTGCTGCTGTTATGGTCAGCCCACATTTCAGTGTCCTGTTGACCTTTCCTATGGGGAGAATAGCACACAATTGGTTCTGGAAGCACGATCAGATACAGAGCATCTGGGTGGCAGCATTAATGGTGGCAGGTTGCAGTAATTATATATATATATATATATATATATATATTTTTTTTTTTTTTTTATGTAACTGGGTTCGCATATACAGCTCTGTGCATACAAATCTGCCCACAAACTGCACTGTGAAATGTATGTACAGCTGTGTCTCTGATATTGTCAGTGCTAAGAAATAGATTTTGTGAAATTGTGTTAGAGTTTGGGCACCTTTATACTGACAGTGAAGTAGAAAGTGCACCTTCCTGCACCAGTTAAGGACTGTAGACCCATTTTTTGATACTGTAACCGCACTTCAATGATGTGTTAGAAACAGCTCTGGTGCTCAATTTAGATGACTTTGTATTGCATTAGCAGTGTTCTTATCTTCAGCCTTTTTGCATAGGTTCTGTGCACCACAGACAGGTGTGACATGGTGTTTTTATGAATCATGTTTCAGCTTTTTTCTGAGCGTTCCCTGGAATAGTAGCTGTACACCCTCTGTACCATGTCTACAAATACCATCCTACGTCATTTATGAGAAAAGGCCAGCATTTAAAAATAAAGTGCTTCTCAGAGTAGACATATGTATGTAGTGCAAGATGTATTACTCTGTTTGGTCTAAGCTAAACAGTTTTCTTTGTATTTGTTTCTGCAGCTTTCTTGTAACTTTTCTTGGGAACATGTATATGTAATAAACATTGGATTAAACATTAAGCATTTACATTACAAGTATTTGCAAAAATATTTTTTGTTTTTTTGTTGTTGAAGAAGCAAAGGTTTTCCACTTAAGGTATGAATTCCAATTGTTTATTGACTGGTTACTAAATATTCCGTGACTATACCCATACAAAAACAAATGGAAGTAATTAATGTCAGATTCATGCATTCATTCATTCATACAGTACTAAATAGTAAGCCTTTTTTGCCGTTATTGCTTATGTCCCAAGAATTCCTAGAAGACATCTTCCATTGTTTACCCCAAAAATGATTGGTTATCAGTAGACTTGAAACAACATACTTCAATAAAAATAAATTGTTTACAACCTTCATTAAATATAAGCAGAGAAGAACAGCACAGAATAAACTCTGAGGACTGTTCATTTAGTCTGCAGGTAAAAGGCTTCATTAAACACAAGCTAGGTTTGTGTACGACTGAACAAAGTATCTGCTCTGTAATCTGCTGTAGTATCAGGAACACATTCTTTTAAATTGCTTGTGCTCTGTTTCAGTAGAAAGATTCTTTACTTGAACTTTACATTATTTGAATTGTTGCTGCTCTCTAAAGCCTTGCAGTTTGCATATCGGTTTGATTGTGCCCTTTTAATATGATTTTTCTTTCTTTCTTTGTGTTAGGTTATAAAATGTGTTACTGATCTGTCTTGTTGTTCTGTTTCTGTTGGTTTCTTTAAATGACCTCCAAGCTGCAAATAATTGGATAGACAAGCGGTGGGGTAGATATTGTACATTTTTATGCATTTCAAATGAGCCATAGAGGGTCCCCAGTGTGATACTGCAACATTTAGGTTTTTCTTCTTCTAGAATTGTATATTAAAAACAGTTACCAAGAGTCTGTCATATATGCTTCTGCTGAGGAGTAAAATTAATCAATAGCAAGTATGTCCTGTAATCTACTGCATAATTAATACGTCATTGTTCGTTATGTGGTCACATCAAAGTCCATGGTCTATCTTTGAAAGGGATTGCTGTAGAGGGTCTTAACCAGTGGATATTCTCTCCTTAAAGAATGTACCCAGATTCTGAATTCTTATTACCACTGTGTAGAGGATCCATACTCCATTATGGACCACATGAGTATCCCGGTACCTGGCAAAGAGGGTTATGCCGACTACTAGCAGACCCATTTCTTTCCCACTGGTTGCGGTTTCTGGACCTATTAGCATATTGTAAAGGAAACTGCCTGTATTTCATAATGAAAAGTAACTTTGGCTTATCCATCAAAGTTTTTGAAACACCAGCATATTCATCAGATAATGAAGTAGGACAATTGTCTTTATTCCCTTGGAACCTTACATTTACTTGTGACCATTGTTTTTGTCTCATGAACATAAATCATTACCAGAAAGACCCTTTATAACCGTGAAACCTCACATGCGAATACAGAAATGTCGACACATTGAACGAACTGCGAAAACACTGAATGTCCTGAACTGGGAAATTCAAAATGTCGAATCGACATAGTTGGCCAACCCCACCGCCCGCTACATACTACCTATCCAAACAAAATAAATAATCCACATAAATACACTTAACAAAACCCTACTTCTAAACCTAAGCTAAAGCTTACAGATATTACTATGTATGCGCTTACCTTAACCTGCACCCTAACCCTAAGGTCTGTAACTATTTCACGCTTACCTTAAGGAGCTATACCGGAGAAGGGCCAACTATGACGATTCGACATTTCGAATTTCGCGCTTCAGGATGTTTGGTGTTTTCACGGTTTGCTCATTATGTGTCAACGTTTCCGTATTCGCACAGCTGCGGTTTCACGGTTGTAATAGGTAACCGTTTATAATCACAGCATGTAACAGTATTTCCATAGCAAAAATTGCTGCCATTACCAACTGAAGTTCAAAACTTTCCTAGCATAGATGGAACTGATAGAAGACAAAAGGAAAGAACGCCGGTTAAAAGGTACTTTAGAAAAATCACCAGAGCCATTCGTGTCAGATAGAGGCAGAAGTGAAGATAACCTGGCACCTACTGCTAGAGTGCTTTCCATGTTGTTTTGGTCAGTGACACCCTCTCATAACTCCATATATTTCCTGAGTGTGTGCTTGTATGTGTGGTTTGGTTTTGAAGCCATTTCCCCTTCTAGAAAGTAGGATATTACTCCAGTCAAAGGGAATGTTCCCTTCTATATGAATGTCAGACCTCTCCTCAAACATTTACACATACAGGCCTCACCTTGGACTGGTCATTTGTAATGTCACTACAGAAGCATTTCCATAGCATGGTAGATGCTTAACTGAATGCTTGTCATAGGCTCACTCTGACAAGAAGAGTTTTCCACACCAGTGTTAGGCCTGTGTTCATGTCAACTTTATATGTGCCAGCATTTGTTTCACTTGCACTGGTTCCCAATTTGTTCTACTGACATAGGTCTCCCAACCAAGTTATGGTAGTACAGACAAGCACCTTTGTGACAGAGCATTCACTGGCAATTTATTCTGTTACAAGAGTTCAAGTCATACGAAGCAGTCCATGAAAAGTATGTTTTTCTTTCACATCCATGATGTGTCCCTGAGTGAGACAGATGTGAAAGTACTAAATGAATAGTCATGAAAAGGACTGTTAGGAGGCTACAGACCTTAAAAAGAATTTTATGAAACAAAATTTCCTACTGATCTGGCCTACTTTGACCCTCCAAAAAGAGTAGTAGAGTAATCATATGTTGATGACTGCTTGCCGTTTCTCTAGAAATCATGCAGACTATTTATAAGCTAAAGTCCAGATTCTTTATGAATAATGATGGATGAGTGCTGTTTATACGGTGTATCCCATGTGATGAATTACACCACATCTATAAGGTTTAATTTGAAAATATAAACAGCTACATTAAATTATACATTTTGACTCCAATTGTTTGTTCATGTCTGCCTTTCCTGGAGAACATTTGTATGGGTGGGGAATTGAATGACGGCTCCTAATTTACAATCATTTGCAAATTTAGTCAGCCAGAGGTCACTGATGTTGGCCTTGACTCCAGAGAAGTAAATGCCAAAAAGAAGCGGCCCCATGACTGATCCCCAAGGGACTCTGCTTATGATTGGCTTCTTTGTAGAGGTGGACTCCCCAATTCTAACTTCCTGGGTCCTGTCTCTGAACCAGATGGCTATCCACCAGGTCACAAAGAAAGGATTTTATAATGGATATTCAGCAGAATATTAGTGGAAAATGACTGCTAGAGGGGCTCCAATATTGTTAAAACATGAAAAAAGACAAAAGTGGTGGATTTGTAATTGTAGGGGGCTATTGGCAAGGTAGGAGGTTTATACTGGCATATATTCACTCATATCATTGCAGAGGCCCTAGACAACAATAAACTCATTTCCTGTCTCTTCCTTAAATATCATCCTCTACTACTATCCAAACTCACAAATCTCCATCTATCCCCCTCCGCACTTGCCTGGTTTAATAGTTACCTATCTGGCAGGGAACAATCTGTCAAATGGCTCTCATCCTCCTCACCTTTCCTTTCCATCTCCACTGGTGTTCCCCAAGGCTCCATCTTGGGACCCCTTTTGTTTAACATCTTCACCAATGATCTTTACACCTCATGCAAAGGATCCTCCCTTATTCAGTATGCCAATGACTCCACACTTATATCCATCTTAAATAACATTCCTGAACTACACTCCCTGACCCAACAGGCCCTACTATCCACTGAACAATGGCTCTCTCACAACCTATTGATCCTAAATCCCAAAAAGACCAAACTCCTACTGTTCCTTCCCCGTTCTCTTTCTCATCACAAAACCTCCTTTTTTATTACATCTTCTAACAATACAAATATCCAACCTGAAACCCACACAAAACTCCTAGGGGGTCATTATCGATGACGAACTCAAGTTCAACCTACACATACTCCAATGTATATAAAAAAAAAAAAAACAGAAATTAGGTCTGCTATATTGGAACAAAAAATTCTTAACCCCAGAATCAAGACTTACCCTGGGCCAGGCACTCCTCCTCCCCTCCCTCTTGTACGCCACCCCAGTTCTTACCAATATGCAGGCCTCCACTCTAAAGAAACTGCAACAGACTTACCATAAAATAGCCAGATTCATTACTAACTCCCCATACAACTCACACCACTGCATTTCTTTAAACTCTCTTCAATGGCTTGAACTTCCCCAGTTTCTGCTATCTTATCAATTTCATATGCTACAGTCTATTCTTTATAAACCTTCCTTCTGTCCATCTCTATCTTCCTTGGTCTCCATCTACATCCTATCCCAGACCATCCGTACTTACAACAATTACTTAATATCTATCACCCAAAAAGGTCAGTAGGCAAACTACTCTACAAACACTCCCTTGCCCATGCTTGGAACAAACTTCCCCTTGACTTACGTTCAATCTCCCACACCTCACACTTTAAAAATGAACTAAAAGCTTATTTTCTCAATTCCAGAACCTGCCCTTGCCATGACCATACCTAGTCTTCCTTCCCTTTATGTACCCTCAAAAGGACCATACTTAGTACCTCATTACACCTCTCTCTCCAATGTGTCTATGCATTTGCACAATTTTATACAAACAAATAATGTTCATTGTTGACCTATTGAACTATATCAATGTAAAATTGTTACTTAGCTTCTTTTTAATGCAACTTTAACTTTATGCATGTATCCCAACATATGTGAATCGTTTTGCTATAACTGCTATTATATCAATATTGTTTAAAATTGTACTTGTTTTAAAATGTATTACTGGAGCTTTTCTCCTCGGGTCTCCACTGAAAATGGGTCACAAGCCCAGTTGGACAAACCCGGTTAACAAATGTCAATAAATAAATAAATTTATATTCCACCAGAAATTACTATTATGGAACTTAAGAAATTTTTGGGAAAATAATCAGCTTCCACCAGGGAGTATTATTTATAGGTAGGGACAGGATCAAACTGCAAACCTATACTTTACTCTTAACAAGATTACCTCTCCTCATATATGCAGTCCCTATCTAATTTATATCACAATAAAATCAATCTGCCCTCTGGACACAAAGTGTACCTCATTAAATGCTTTCTCATCAACTCGTCTGGAAAATACTCACCTATTTGCTTCTTTATAGTAACACCTTCTAATATATTTATTTGATTAATTTATTTTACATTTGCTTACTGGATCGTCCAACCAGGACAGAACCCATTTTCAGTGGAGGCCCGGTGACAAAAGTTCCAGTCAGTACTTAACATTAAATCTGTAACAGAATAGCTGTTGTTGTGTCTTTCGGCTTTTCCCGGTTAGGGGTCACCACAGCGGAACTCCGGTCCGCTAATGATTGGCAGTAGATTTTTACGTGCCGAGTTGCCAGCCCTGACGCACAACCTTCAACAAAGGTACGCCCATTCACGCATTTCTCCATGCAGAAGATGCTCTAGCTGAGAATCGAACCAGACAGCGTCTTACTGTGAGGCGACAACGCTAGCGCAGCACCACCACCGCGGTAAATCTGTAACAGAATAGTAATAAAAATAAAACAGTAATAAGACAGAACATGACAAGCCACACTAGCTAAACAGCATCAACAGAAATATTGCACATATAACTTACGTATATACAAAAACATAGGTTAGATACAAAGTTAAGTTAACATCGAGATTCACCTAAACACGGAGAGCACAGTTAACAATACTCCAGTGAAGGAAAAAAGCAGGTAAGTAGGAAAGTATTTTTAGAGGAATGGTAGTAACTATGGATGATAAGTTAATATATAGTATAGTTGTGTTGTGAGTATTTGTGCAATTGTGGTTATGTTAGGGACTAACCTGGAGTATTATATGTGCAAAGCCATGATTCATCTAGGTGTATTTTGAGAACTTTTTTGAATTGATTGAGATTGTTTATGGATCTTATATTATGGGAAGGTATTCCAGTTCTTTGCAACAAAGTTAGAGTAAAGAGAGTCACCTGCTGTGTTGGATGATTTCTAATATAGTTCTGTGTTTTTTTGTATAACCTTTCAAATTTAGTTTTTTGTAAAATCCCTTGTTCCGTAAATATTCTTCATGTTGTATAAACTCCAATTATTGTTCACTGTATAATTTTGTAACAACTAGCTTGACCTGTACTGAAGCTGTTGTCCTTGAGCCTCTGCTAAAAATGGGCTACCACCTAGTTGGACTACCCCGGTAAACAAAAGTAAACAAATACATTTCTGAAGAAATTTATGAAAATATTTGGTATGGAAGACATGAATTCAGAAGTAAGAGCTAAGACAAAATTTACATAGTATTCCCCAAGGTAAATAACGGGCTAGACTGGACAGAAATTATATTTCACAGGAACATGGTATTTTAATTGAAAATTGTAACACACATCCAGTAGCTGTTTTAGATTATGCACAAATAAAAACTAAGGTAAAACTGCAGGATTGTGAAGTAAAAAGTAAACACTGGCACTCTCCCACCTACCTATTAAAAAGAGAGTAATTTAAGGAATGGGTAATGGAAATTACTGAAAAGTTACTAAAGAAAACATACATTTCTTCAGAGGGAATAGCTAGTGAGAGGGATAAAATGAAAATGGAGTTTAAAAATAGGGAAGAAATAACACAGAAATCGATATGGTTAAGAAGTAATACAATTATTTAGAGGGGCTGACATAGGTTAAAGTATTGTAGTATAAGGGGAAATGTCGCAGAACAGGAAGTGGAATAACTGCAGAGTATTAACAAGAAAATAAGGGAGTATTTGGATAATATACATGTTTAGAAAGATTGCTGTTAAGCAGCTCCATCCATTCAGCCATCCATCCTCTGCCCCTTTATTCCATTTTTGCACATGGGGTTGCGGTGTCACTTCAACAGTGGCAGTCATCTTGAGTCAAGGTTTACACCACCATGGGGGCTAGCCTGATTTTTGATGATAACTCCAGAGCACAAAAACATTTATCACATTGACTTAGGCAACAGAAAGAAGAAAGGATTGTCACCAAACTAAGGGAGCCTACGACAAGAAAAATAGCCTGAGATCTGATAGAGGAATTAGAGATATTTATGAAATTTTATGAAATTTTTTATAAAGCAGAAGAGTGTAGAAATCTAATAGAGCACAAATGGAAATATTTATGGGGGACTTAATTATGCCAAGATTAGAGGATGATGAAACACAGTAACTGACAGTTAAGACAGGAGGAGATGAAATAAAAAATAAAGAACAGTCATGTGCGTAATCAATGTGCAGGGAAATCTAAAGAAACACATAGTATTCCTGTGGGCGTTTGGAAGTTAGGAGGGAAGAAAGTGATAAAGATCTGGAAGAGTTTATTTAATAGTATTTTGAAAGGGGGGAAGCACCAACATCCTGGAAAAAAGCTGTGGTGGCTCTGTTACCTAAAGAGGGTAAACACTCATCTGATCCAGCCTCAGGTAGACCCATTTCATTTTTAAACCATGATTGTAAAGTATTTATGCCTATAGTAGCTAAAAGAATGGCAAAGGTGCTGCCAACATTGGTAAATATGGATCAGTGTAATTTTTTGGAGGTGTTGCAAACATTTGGCAACATTAATAGAACAATGATGACCCAGAGGAATGCAGAATGTTAGGAAAATACCCACGTTGTTGGTAGGTCTTGATGCAGAGAAAGCATTCGGCAGAGTAAGTTGGGATTTATGAGTAGGACAATGGAAGCATATGCTTTCCCTGATACAATAATATGTTTAATTAGGATATATAAAGAATTGGAGGCAAGAATTAAAGTGTGAGGGTTCCTCTCTGACATGTTGCATTTGAGCATTGAATCCAGACTTTTTCCCCTTTGTTATTTACTTTGTGTTTAGAGCCGCTGGCAAAGAAAATAAGGCTCTCAGAAATTCAAGGATATAATTCATATGGTAATCAAGAAAATGTACTTTATTTGCAGATGATATTCTTTTGTACTTAATAAATCCCGAAAAGGACATCACAGTGTTGTGGAACATTTTGAGACAGCTTCAATTTTTCAAGATGTAAAATTGATGAAAATAAAACAAAGGTATAGCCGTAAATTATGTACCTATGCATGACTTGGCTCAGCAATACCCATATATTTGGGGGCTTGATATTAGGAGTATGGATTAAAAAGGCTTCTGTGATAGCAGGTAGATATGTGGGAAGAGACTAAACAAAAGATAATACAAAACCTGAGAAATTGGAAGCTATTTTTATGGAGGTGGATAGTAAGATACAAACAGTAAAAATATTTTTAGTCCCTTTAGTTTTATATAGGTCTGGCATATTTTTATCAACCAGAGGAGAAGTTTTGGACAGTTGAAAGAATATATCTGGATGGAGAAGAGAGCAAGAATTAACTGGGATAAATTAATCCTCCCGATAGAACAAGGTGGTTTAGGATTACCTGATTCCAAGGGATATTTAGATCTACACAATTAAAGCTGATATGTGCACACATCAGAAGGTTATAATTTTAAGTGGATAGGGATGATGATGAAGCTGGGGAGTTGAGAAATAAGTAGAGAGTGGGATTTTTTGATGCACATCCTTAAGGAGAATAATCATTACCATACAGAATATTATGTTTATAAAACAGCACAAAATATTCAAGAACTAAGCCAGTACATGAGTAGCAGAAGGAGATTTTTCTAGTGGGGATGACTGCAATTAGTGGTGCAGCAAGAAGGCAACGGGGGGGGTAGAATTACTGAAGAAAACTGGAAAAGGAGTCAAGGTACTGGGAACAGTTAACTTGAGTGGGAAAGGTTATAGGATTAGACCAAGAAGAAATTTGGCATGTAGGGAAGAGACTGCCTTCCTGTCAGGGATTGATATCAGAGTGTAGGCAAAGAGAAATGGACAAGGGGAGTCCTAAGTGAAAGACCTGCTGTGGTTAAGATTTTAGTCAAGTGTAGAGCAGAAGCTGCTACTACAAAGCGGGTAATCAGTCGGGTATATAAAATATTGAATGATAACTGTAAGAATCAGTTAGAGGAGGTTAGAATGGAAAAGACATTTACAAGGGAACAATCAGTGAGAGAATGTACACACACACACACTCTCTCTCTCTGTATATATATATATATATATATATATATATATATATATATATATATATATATATATATATATATATATATATATATATATATATATATGGCTCCTAGGTGTACAACAAGAGTCCAGAAGGTTTAGGATTTTTGCTTAGAAGTGTTTGCGTAAGTATTTTATACCCAAAGAAATTTTCACAGGTAGATAGCAAATATTGGAGGTGTGATGGGCAAAAAAGATGTAACTGGGAACACTTTTGGGGAGTATGATGAGTTGACAGATTTAAAAATCCCTACAGAGTACTCTGTCAGAAATATTGGGGGAGGCAAATGGTTGTTATTTAGGAAATTATTCTTTTGAGCTGGGGCACAGGATCTGAAATGCCTATTCATAGTGTCACTTGGCCCTCTCTAATATAGATGACAAACAGATGGGGTAGTTTTATATGCTTTATTACATAGAAACACATCAGGATGGATAGCAGCAATACAAAATATAAACGGACTGATTAACTGACAGACTACACAGACATACATGCTTACATCTCAACAGCTTACTACAAAATAGCAGTCAGGCTCACATGTGCTCAGTATTTATACACTTGTGCAAGCCCCTAGAAAGCTTTTAAAAGGTATATTTATTTATTTATTTATTTTACATTTGTTGACCGGGCTAGTCTAGCTGGATATATGTCCATTTTCAGTAGAGGCCCGGGGAGAAAAGCTCCAAATTATTAGTACATCAATTAATAAAGTGTAACAATAAAAATAAATGTAGATGTAATGGAAACAGGAACATTTTTTTTTTTTTTTTTTTTTTTTTTGAGATTACTTTTTAAGTGAGTAAAAGTAACAGGCTATGTGATGTTCATAACAGAGTACTCTTTACACACATGTGAAATATAGAAAATCAGTTACTGTGTGATGTGCTTAGCACAATCCTCATTATAAGAACATATTAAATGAAATGATAATAAATGTGAACAGAGATGAAGGAAAGATAGGAAAGGTATCAGGGATAGTATAGGTTGACTTTAAGGGTTAGATTATTTTCATAGAGGAAGTAGAATAGTTACTGTTATGAAAGAGAGGCAGGATACTCTTATGAAGGAAAGGGGGAGACATTAGGGTAAGTAGGCAGTGGGTCTTTTATTCCAAATCATAGTGGAAAGTTGAGCAGCTGAGAGTCCCCTACTGAGTTATTGGATGTAATTGGGTTCAGGGGGAAGGAAGGATGACAGGGAAGGAAAAAACAGGGTTAGTCTGGGTTAGTGCAGGGGCATAGCCATTTTTTATTGAGATACTTTTTGAGATTTTTTTTGAACAGAGGGAGAGAAGTCAGAGATGAGATGTCTGAGGGTAATTTATTCCATACTTTTCCTACTGAGTTGGAGAACAAGCTGTCTGGAATATGTACATATTGATTTACAGAAAGGCTTGTGTTTAATTCTGCTGGTTGCCAAAAAGCAGTCACTAGAAGATGGAAATCAGAATCTCAACCAACAGCTTTAAAACTGTTAAAGGTGCTTATGATGTTTTATCTGAGGAAATATTTCACAGTGCAACCATTGCAAATATTCAGTTCCAAGCTCTTTACACTGAAACCACTTGTACCTAACAGATGGCAAAACCCAGGGTGATTTTTAACAGTTTTATAAATCAGACAATGGTAAATTTGTATATTATGTATTCTTTTGTATGCTTCTTGTTGTCCTCAGTAGCTATTTCTCATATCTGGCAAGTCTAGGCCTATTTTCCTTCATGTTTTCATCCTGTTTATTGCTGTGGCTATCATTAACTTCCTTCTTTTAAATATGAGGCCTGTGTGGCTAATTTCATACAGTTCTTGGTACAGGAGAGAATGAATCACACCAGATCTGAAAAGTGGAACATGTCAGTAAGTCAGAAGCTAGTTTAACTGGCCAAAGGACCTACTTCTTAATTTTTTTCTGCAAATAAGGTGTGTGATGATATCAAGAACTGAACATGTAACCATTTCTGTTGGCACACAAGATTTGCTGTGCTATGTTTATGTATCACCTCTTCCAGTTAATATTGGACCTATTCAGTTTTCCCTGAAGGAAAGACAGCACATTTTCTGTTGACCTTCCAGCAGTCATATGGTATTGTCAGATAGTGAATGGTATGTACTCGCATTAATTCTTACTTGCTAATGCCAATCAGAAGTTATTTTAGTGAATGGAATTCACTACATCTCGGACTAATGTGATTTACTGCAGATTCTAGCATGACTTCACAGTTGGTTATTTCATTAATGGAGTTAAGGGAAGTGTGATAGGCAAAGTACTTCATTTGGGTAGAAGATACATACTAGAGTTATTTGCATTGGAAGTGGGAATTTCCTTACAAAAAATAGGTATATTTGACACAAAATAATGTGTTGTAGTATGTCACTAAACTGTAATCTTTATAGGGAAATTGTAGGTAGTACATGAAAACTGTATGTCACATTACTTCTCTTTTGTTTCACAACTGACAAAATTGTCTGTTTCCTAAGGTCGCATTCCAGACAGCCTGAAGAATTGTGTCAATAAAGATTATTTGACTGCAGCGACGCATTGGGCCAGTATGGATCCAACAGTTGTGCATCCAGAACTTAATGGGGCTGCATATAGGTAAAGAAAGATCATTTTCATCTGTTAAAAGTTGAATACAAAATAAGATGTGTACATTTATTTATTAGAAAACTGAGGCGTATATCATTCTGTTATGCATGAGCAGCAACATTTCCCAAATTTATACTTGTTCTACATTCCAGGGTCCATTTTCAATTTACATTGTTTTCTGTTGACAAGTCATGCTATTCTGAACATCCAAGCCAGTTCTTACTCAACTGCTATAGAAGTGTTCTAGTAGCTTAAGAGAAGGTCAGCCATCATTCTTTGATAATACAGCAACTCTTACACTCTCTGAGTATAGATATGTGCTGACTAATGCAGAGTACACAGAAACAAGCACCATCATGTAATGTTGTTTGTCACATAAGGATTTCAACTGGGAATTGTGAAGAATCTATTCCTGCTTTATGAAACCCTCTGCTGTACAGAGCAGAACCACTGATGGTCCTTCCATGTAGTTATATGACTGTGGCACACTGTAGCTTTTGTTATGCCCTTGCCTTGTTCTAGTAGCTTAAGAGAAGGTCAGCCATCATTCTTTGATAATACAGCAACTCTTACACTCTCTGCGTATAGATATGTGCTGACTAATGCAGAGTACACAGAAACAAGCACCATCATGTAATGTTGTTTGTCACATAAGGATTTCAACTGGGAATTGTGAAGAATCTATTCCTGCTTTATGAAACCCTCTGCTGTACAGAGCAGAACCACTGATGGTCCTTCCATGTAGTTATATGACTGTGGCACACTGTAGCTTTTGTTATGCCCTTGCCTTAGTGCACCATTCAGACCTCAGTATTCTTACATGTGCATAAGGGTATCCTACATAGTTAGAACTACAACTTTAGCAATGTTGTGGCATGACATGACATTGCTAGCAGGACAGCAGTGACTTGCATCTATCAGGCTGTCAGAGCACAGCTTCCATGATATGGTAGTACATGCCACCAATTCAGATTATCCTGTTTGGTGTACTGGGGAGCCATACCACCAATTCAAATTATCCTATTTGGTGTTATGGTGTATCCACCTTATTGGCCCTTGGTATAGTGGAGGCCTGTGTTAAGGCCCAGCTGCACTTCTCATACCACAAAACTGACCTGTGCAGTGCACTAATTGTTTTTATGATGAATGCCTTTCAGCATAGCTTGAAGGCAAATTTGCACACTGCATTTGCTGATGATCCCCAGATGGTTCATATGAGATCGTGATTGACATATACATCCCACCTCTGACTCACTGCTGCCCAACTTGCATTTTAAGCTAGATGTGGTAACTGTTGTGCCTAGTATTACCTATTTATGAATACATCTGTTGTCACCATTTCTTATGCAAAATACATTGTGTAAACAAATGCAGCTCATTTTATACAAAGTCTTGTGTATTAATTCAAACTGATCTTCCAGAACTCATGCAGCTTTTACCTTGTAAAAAACTGAACACTTGTGCAGACCTAACAGTAATCTGCATTTTCACCTGCCTTAAATAAAAGCGGTACATCAACTACCAAGTAGGCACTGAGATACAGTTGACCAGGGCTCAAGAAAATTGCTTGTTTTATTTATGGTTGGTTTTATTTTATTAAAATATGTGTTGTTGAATCATTATTGAAGAAATAGGAGTTGTGATACAGTTTACAATCAGTGGTATTATTTTTATAAATCTTCATTATTCTGCTTAGTTTTTGTTATACCCATCTGTAATTATTTAGTTTTGAATAAACTGAATTTTTTATTTTGCTTTTTATCTCCATGCCTACATACCATATAGCCTCCCACATCAGACTTGACCCATTTATTTCGCTACAGGTGAGAGACACTGAGTGAGTTCTTTGCCTCCGTGATTATTATCCTTATGTTGTTTCATGAGTAAATATGTACTGAGAAGTCAGTAAGTTGATTGGCTGAGATATCTTCTCTTCTGCTGCTTCCTTAACTCATTCGCACATACAGCACCAATCAAATTGTTGGATGTTTCACACCTCCAGTGCTAGTTGTGTGGGCTACCTTTCCTTATTCAGGTTTACAGTCCTTGAAAAGCGACCACACTCAATGCCTCTGTTTAAGTCTAACTTAATTATGATTGCGTTTAAAGTATTTAGTGACCTGATTAAGTTGTTTAAATGGGAAAAATATTTAAATTGAACAGGTAAGGCAAAAATTGCTTTACTTGTACAGATAAAAAAAAAAAGATATTTCTTACATTACAATTTTCTGTGACTCTGAATTCTAGACTATTGCTGCCCAGCTTCTCTGTTGTCAGGAATATGACACTTCATTAGCTGGCTGCTGAGGGGTGTTAATGACTTAAAGAGCAAAGTAAAACCACTGGGCACAAATGTCTAATGCCAGTATGGTTTAGGAAGACTGAATGATCAGTGATTTGCTTAGCATCACACCAGTAGGCAGCTGGGAGTTTGGAATTCAAACTGAAGTTTAATGGAGCTGGCCTGCTTGGCAGATTACTACTCTGCTGTACATGGTTATTGACTTTAATTGCTTATGTTTTTATTACCTGAATATGTACATGTGTACATTGCACATGTAGGTTGATTGTTGATGTCTTCTATCATATGTGCCTGTTTGCAGTTGCTGTACTGTAGCTGCTGTAACATAAGTGAAAATAAACATGACAATTACTCAAAAATATAGGAAAATGTCCATTTTTATATTACCAGTTTGTGTAATAAAAACACGTAGAAGGGTACAGTGGTGCAGAGATTAGCATGGCCATCTCACAGCCAAAGTTTCTCTGCTTTGGTTTTGTGAAGAAATTTGATTTTTTTATGAGAAAATTAATCAAGAATGGAATTCATTTTGAAATAAATAGAGTTTAGGTCTTTGTGATGTGGAATGTTATTTTTGTGACGTAAGCATGATGATAAGAAAGCATAAAGATGTACCGTCAGCAGGATCTTTTAGAAACATGTATTGTTCTTTGTCGTCAGTCAGCTAAAACTATACAGTAATTGCTTCATTTATACTGTGTGATTTTACTACAAAAATAAGAGCTGTCTCTTTCTCGGGGAGATTCAGGTTTATTTTACTTAGTCTCCCATAAATGTGTTCTTCAATAAGAAGATTACTTGCATGGCTAAAATCTGAGTTTTGTATCTTTCCTTAACAGTTTTTAGGGGTGTTATCTGTGGAGGGAGTGCATGTCTTCCCTGTGTTTCCTTGAGTTTTCTGTGTATACTGTGGTTTCCTCACACATCTGAAAGACATGCAGTAGGTGGACTGGCAGTCTTAATTGTGTGTAATATTGTGTTTGTTTGTGTGTATGAGAGAAAGACAGACAGACAAAATAGCAGTCTATCAGTCTAATTCTGTTCCCTACCTACCTTCTAAAAGTTAGATGAACACTTAACATAAGGGAAAGTTTCAGGCAACAATTCTTTTGTCTTCATTTAAAACATGAGTAAGCATTTTTTGTTGTTGAAAACCACTACTAACATTAGTAATTTATTCTTCCTGGACCACAGATATTAATGATTAATTCTTTCAGAAGATATTAAGTTGGAGTGTGAAAAAATAGGCTGTTAAAATGCTACGCTAGTGGTAAACACTATGATTACATAGTCAACAACTAACAGGTAGCCCATATAAATATTGGACAAGCACATCATTTCTGTGTAAAGCCATGGAAAAAGGCGATAGTAGAACTCACAAGTCTGGACATAAGAAATCTAACTGACCTAGATTCAAACTAGTCTGACATCATAAAAAGTGGGTACTGTCTCTAAAACCTGGTATTTTTTTTTTTAAACGTTACTAAGGCTATAGACAATGGCCACATGATACATACAGTCTTCCTCAGTCTGGTCAAGGCATTTGACACTATACCCCATGTTGGTATTATTGAAAAATAAGTAAAATTTAGTACTAACCTATATGTTGTTCAGTGTGTCACTAATTGATTAGCCAGTAGATCTCAGTTAATGAAAGCACAGCATAGCTTATTGTTGGGCCCTCTGCTCTTTTATTTGTTTTGCAGACATCCAATACAATGCTTCTGAAGTGTGTTTATCTACATTTGCTGTTGATTGCAAGATGGGCTACATTTTTTATTAACCTGAGAATATTGGTGTACTCCAGAAAAGCCTGATTTTGGATATACCTGGTACACAGATAATGGCCTCAAACTCATTACAAAATTACAAAAAAGAGTGTAATAACGAAACACTTCCACCCCCCGCACATGTTATAAATGATATTCCTCTTCAGACAAGTATGATTATAAGAGACCCATGTACATCAGTGGGTGATGATCATGTCTCCAGAGCAGTCAGAAAATCCTTTCTGTTTGGCCCCCATTAATCTCCAAAGGAATCTCCTTCCTTCCCTTAATAGACCTGTCAATGGACACATTGCTCCTTTCAGTATGTGTAACTCTAACCATTTAGACCAGTTAAAAAGGCCCCAGAGATTTTCTAAACAAGAACATAAAGGGCTTAAATCTCTTAAAGACATCCAGACAAATTAGTAATTCTCTCCTTGTTCTCTGCCACTTACCAGCTGTTCTATGGGGACCCATTTCACTTTTTGAACCTTGAAAGACCCAGTTCTGTTTGACAAAGTTTTCCTGCGCAGATTCACTGGCTCTTCAAACACCTGCACAAAGGACCTTAACCTTTATCAACAGTAATCTTGATGGCAGGATACATTCATAACACAATAAATTTGCAGCCAGTGGAGTAATGTACCAACTCAGATCCAGCAAAGTTGCCACCATTGCTCCTTTTAATACTGATCTGGATGAATGGATGGGCAGCCACAAATTTACTGGGGATTGTCAGTCGTAGCCTGCCTTTAAGCGTGTAAACAAGCTGACAAGCTGCAATTTTTTTTTTTACAGTTAGACATCTTAAGGCTTCTCTGACTGCTTGTCTAATATCTTCCTTATTTAAGTGTGTTTGTATTAATATATAGGAACTGAACTCACAACCTTTAAGTTTTCCAGCATTAAACTTAAGTATGCCAGCCACTAGTAATCAAATTTGTGATTCCTAACCTTCTCCAAGGAGACTTTTACTGTTTTACAAACTGGTAAATATTTTAATGGTAAGTTAACAATATACCTATAGCTTTTTATGTATTCAAATATTGTAGTGCTTAACATTTGCAGTGACATCTTGTTCCATATGTACTGCTTTTGAATGAAATGAAGTCCTAGTGAAAGGAACTGGGCAAAAATTAGAGCAAAGATCTAGTAACAAAGGTGAGAACAACAGTTTTGAAAATGCAAGCTCAAATGTTGTAAAGAGTCAAGTACAAAATAATATTGGGAAATTTTTTACTGTATTTCTCTGGCCTGTGGCGACTCAGAAGTTATTGGAAAAAAAGGAACAGGAAGGAAATGAATCAGCTGTGCTCTGTGAGCATACATCCATTTTAAGTCAGTTCAAAATACTAATGGGGCTAATAAATTCAAATACAAGAAGGAAACCTGCTCTGAACTAGTGTTAGGTAAGCAAAGAAATACTTCTGTAAGAGGTAAGCAAACCTAAACGTGAACATTTATGAACTATGTTTCCCACATTACAGGACATCTTTTCAGTATCTAAATCAAATATTGATATATTGTTTTTATATTTCCTAACTTTAAGTGCAGAATGCATGGAATAAACATTTACAACAACAATCTGTTTCAGAATGCTCTTTCTTCATTGTAGTTAGATCACTGCCTCATTCCATATGCAAGCCAGATGTGCAGTGCTGGGAGTGTAGAACATAGAGTGGTTGTCAGTGCTGCTGTTAACAAGCACCCTAATTGGGGGTCCTGAATAAACAGAACTTTTTCCCAACAATAACTGCTTACTGAACACCCTGGTATTGCATTCAGCAAAAAGTCCTCACCACGTCAGAAGTAAGGATTTTTCATTGTCTCATGCTTGAGATAAGGATGTCACCAGATGATTATTTCAGTGGCTTGTTGTATGTTATGTATTTGTGATTTAAGATGTAATTTTAATTATGTACGCTAAATTGCGCTCTCTTTTCATCTACTGTTGTATTATATATTTTTCCTTATACTGAATTGTGCTGTTTGAAACGCCTTCTGCTTTCTACAGTGAACTGGTCTGTACTGATTATTGTTTTTCCAAGAAAATGCTGATTGTGCTGCTTTACTCCTCTGTAAACATGCACACTATGTAATAGTTGTTGTTGTGTCTTTCGGCTTTTCCCGGTTAGGGGTCGCCACAGCGGATCTCGGATCCACTAATGATTGGCAGTAGGTTTTTACGTACTGGCTTGCCGGGCCTAATGCACAACCTTCAACAAAGGAACGCCCATTCACGCATGTCGCCACACAGAAGACGCTCTAACTGAGAATCGGACGGGCAACGTCTAACTGTGAGGCGACAACGCTACCGCAACACCTCCACCGCAGTACACACTATGTAATAGTTAAATTTATTTATTAACAGGGAATCTTTTTAAGTTGCATTCCTACTAAAAGCACAGTCATGGTAATGCAGTAAGCAAGGCTGCATTGCATAACAGACCGCAAGAAGGTGGTCTGAAGAGTTAAGCACAGCAGTGCTGGCAAGCTGACAAAGGCGTAACATTTTTACGTTTGCCTACATGTCTTTAACCCAGCTCACCCTGTTCCGTAGTCATGCACAATGGCAAATTAGTTTAGTGAAATAAGTATTCAATATATATTCAGATTTACAGTCTTGACGTCTATCCAGGCAGGTTGGCAAAAAAACTTCCTATGTACTCCGCAACATTCTGTCTCTGCCTGTTTATTCCTGGCAAGAGAATACCATTATTAACAAAACGTCTGCAGGGTTCAAATCCTTAAAGTAATAGGCTGTGTAGACAAAAGACTGATTACAATATTAATTCATTAATTTACTTCCTTAATTGTGGTAGTATCATGTTAGACATTGAGCAGTTGACATTGGGAAAGGCTTATATTGATTCATGACTGCACAAACCCTTTGGTGACAGATCAGTATAGGCCCATTTGCCTATTTGAACCTGAATCATTCGACTGGATCACCATAACATACAGCAGAACAGAACTATTGCTTGAGCATGTTCACTCCCCACCCTCCACAAAAAGGACAGTAGCTGTCACCTACAGAGGAAGCATAGAAAGTATCCCCATACCGCTGACAATGGCTCGGCTGGTTAAAAAGTTACGTTTAGTGTCAGGATCATCAAAGGCATGTGTGTTTTGTTCCCACAACAAATGATTTGATTCCTGTTATTTCACTGACAATTAGTGTATATCACGGGAATGAGAATGTACTCCTGATTTGCCTTTATTCTGAAATAATATTAAAGAAAGATCTGATTTACCTGAACATGTAGTAACATAGATGAATGTTAAAGAAGCCTTGGCACTTATTTAAGAGTGTGGAAAGTGTATTATAAACAAACAAAAAGCAAAATTAGAAGAATTTAAAGCCAACCAATTCCATATGCACAAAATTAAAACAGAAGATATCTGAAGGTCCTCTTAAAATAACCTGCTTATAAAAAAATAGTAGTAACAAGAAGCAATCAAAAAGAAAAGCTTATTGCATTCAGAATAAATAAATAAATAAATGTTGCAAAGTTCAGATGATGCATTTTCACCCTTTAACTAATATAGGTCTTTTTTCAGGCTCACTGGTGAAATCTTGAGACTCAGTTTGTCAAGTCTTGAGATAACGAAAAAAAGATAAAAAATGCAGGAGAAGAGTGAATATTGAACATCGCTCTTCTTCTTTAAACCTGTCTTTCGCAAAGATGGCAATCCCCCCCACAAACCTAGAATATATATATATATATATATATATATATATAGTGGGGATAAGGAAATATATCCTTTTCTCCACTGTAGTGCGATCTCGGAGTTAGTATATTTAAGTAGCGGGGGTGTGTGCTGCAAGAGGACTTGCCTCCCTACAAAACCGTGTTTTGAATTTTTATTGTGTTTATTTTGCAAAAGTGCACTTTCATTGAAGAGCACTTTCGCGTAAATGAGGGTCATACTTTTCTTTTTCGAAATAATGATAATAATAATTTCAATAAAGAAAAGTAGACCCATATATATATATATATATATATATATATATATATATATATATATATATATATATATACACACACACACACACACACACACACACACACACCAATGCTGAGATCACCTTACCCCTGAGAAAAGAAAATATACCAAGAAATGGTACTATCAGACTTAGCATATGTAAGTCTGGATTTTTGGACATTTGGTCTAGAAATTTCAGGACTTGGCATAGCAGATCCTGAGATCTCAAATGGTTACCCTTCTTTAAGGTATAATATCTTGATAGCTCTGGTCTGCAGTGCTTAATTTATTATCCAAGACCCACTTGCTAAAATAACCATGGACAGGATTCAGAAAACTTTTCTGGCACTCAGAGAAAACTGCTGTGGCCAAAAGCTACAGTTTCAGTGATCACAAAAAAATGATTCAACGATATGCTTAGCTGCAATGAAGACAGTCTTCAGTATCATCTAATTTGCATGTCTCAGATTCACATGGTGTTACTGTCAGTGATAACATTTTCCTGCACTAGTCACCAGTAATGGCCCATGCATTGCATTAATACAGGTAACCCCCATACACTCTCCAACACACAAGCACACATTCAAAAACACACACTCATTTTTCAGAATATTCCTGATTTTGCTTCTTATATTTGTACTGTTTCTTATAAATCACAGACAATTACAGTTAGTCAGTAATGTCAGACATTAAGAGTTTCAGACTTATTCTTTAGAAAATGCGTTGTGTTGCAAAACCTGTTGTTGTATTAACTTTGTAAGTGACTTATAGTAGTAGTTAAAGAGCATCTTTGGTGTCTAGTAATAGGCTTTGTTCACTAGTCTGTGGAAGTTTATAGGTATGGCTGTTACCATCACCACCCCCCCCCCCCCCGCACACACACATCCGTTCAATATCACCCCCTCATAGACTCAATCGCACTCAAGGACTAACTCCCACTTTCACCCTTAGACACACACACTCACCTGAGACTAGCCATAGCCCTATAGACATGTACATACACTGCCAAACACATATATACACACACACACACTCCACCACTACCACTTAGCAGACACTTACCTGATCTTACCATTTAAGTGGTCTCACTCATTAACTAAAATGGGGGAACATAGCATTTTAAATCTGTTGGCTGCATAAATCCCTTAACACAGGACTTTCTGGGAGAGAGCACATAGGTAATTTTCTTAAGCTGCTACCCCAGAATGCCTCATTGGCATTGAGCACGGCCATGAAGATAGCACACTGTGGTGATTTTATAGTCCATGTAGAATCACTGCTGTGGGCCTGTCTGTGAATTGGATAGGGCTACCACCCACAGAAAAAAAACATGTTAGCACTTACCACTGGTAGTAGCCCTTTGTGAATCCCAGCCCATGTTCATTGTAGCCATACAGTACAAGTACAATTAGGTGCAGTAGTTTTATACATCTTTTTGTTATAAATGTAATTTCCAAAAGCAAGTTCAGAATGTAAATTGTTAATGTACCCCATTTGCCATTAGGTAGTGAATCCTTAGCCACATATGCATAATAGATTTATATTCTAAGAAAACATAAGAAATGTTTTTTGCTGTGTAGATACAGGTAAAAAGATGATACAGTAATTTTATGTTTCATTAAACCTGTAAATAGCAATTGTTATGAGACTCTCCAAAAGAATCTTTATGTGAATCACTACTGCAGTGTTATTCCTTCTCCATGAGGTTTGCCAAAGTTGGATGTTTAACCTTCATTGACCTTCATGTCCATCTTCCTGGGCTTTTGCTGATATTCTTCCCAAGTGTAACTCTTACTTACCTAACAAGAGACCAGTATGAAGGTTATAAAGAAGACACATTTGCATCATTGCTCAGTTCTTTTTTGCCACAAAGACGTGATTGGCCAGCAGTCTACTGTCCATTAGGTACCTTCCATGTGACTTCCAGAGAATGACAAGTTCCATTTGTGAGCATTTAATTGTCTTTAGGATTGTAATTACTTTTTCTTAGTGTGTAGTTATTGCTGGGCTGGTTTTACTATTTGTCGATTCTTGGAAATTAGCTTATTAAAAATGTCCAGTTTCTTTAATATTTATGGAAAAGTGTGCATGTAAAGAGCAAATTCCAGGAAAAGATTTCCACATACTATGACTGTTAACCTAGGGATGAATACTGGGTTCCTTGTCTTAAACAGTGTGTTATCTTTCAAAAGAATAGCATGGCATCAAGGGTCTAAAACCTCAGCCGTCATTACCCTCAAGTGAGCCTTCTACTTCTGGCCTCTCACAGAGGAAAGCATGAAAATGTACTGACTGTAGAAAGTCATGATTAAGGCTTCTGCAGGCCGAGAGCATGAATCCTTAGAAACTCCCTCAGTCCAGTAGGTCTGCAGATGTTGTTACTCAAGAATGCCTGCCTTGTTTGTCCCCAGCTCCATGTCTTTAGAGTATGGAATCCTTATCTGTCTTGAACCGCCCAGAGGCAGACAGTAGGATCCAGATTTTGGCTGCTGCTGTACAGGTGTCTGAGCAAGGCTCTGAGATGCCCACACCTGATGCTAGTTTCCAGTTGTCCACTATGGACATCCACCTTTGTGGAATTTTGGCCACTCCATCGTAGTTAAGTCTGTCTTTGGACATCCAAATGATCCTAACAAATGATAGTCGGGAATACCTGTTTGAAAAATTCTCCAAGCCCTGAGTTGTTGAATGTTTGCATTTCCCAGCAGGGTAGGGATCACTCCAGAGGTCCATACATCAGTCCCTTTGGCAGTGCTCTTACTGGCCTTTGATTATAGGAAGGTTGTAGAGGCATATATTGTGGCCTGTTAAGGGATTCACTGTCAGGCTGTACAGCTCTGTATGCTGGGGCATTCCCAAATTAAGAGGAGGAGTCATTGCTGACAGATTCATTGGAATCAGACCTTGAATGGAAGGACCTGGCATACTTATCCCAAATCTAATCCCCACTGGGATACAATACCTATGGCTCCCTACTTGAGATCAGGCTATGTGGTGATGCCCTTGCACCCAAGTTTTTAACTTTTAAATAGGATTTCAAAGGATTATCCAAATCCTAAAAGAAATAACTTGAATGGGTGTAATGGAGGATCCCAAGCTTGTAACTGTGCCAACTATGCCTCTGGTATTTGAGGTTACATTTGAGTTACCTCCCAGCCATTGGCCTCTAATAAGCTGGTAGGTTTGAACAGGGTACAGGAAGAGTTCAGGTGCCAGTTTAGGATCCCTGTGGACAATCTGGCAGTAGTATCGCTGAACACCACCTGAGGATCAAAATGAGATCTGTGTTTAAACAAAGTCTTTAATGACAAGAAGAGCAGGGGCTGGATCATTTTAGTAAGAAGGTTTGTACGTTGTCACCCTTGCATTCAGCGCAGTAAATTATCAGATGCATATAGTAAACTACCAAGGGAAGATATGATTTTGGATGTCCCAAATTAGAATGAAAAATGGCAAGCAAGCTGGAGAAAGGTGGTTTTTAGGATGGCCATACAATGCAGCAGCAGCCACTACAATCTTCTTGGGAAGGCATATATGGATAAAAGTGTAGAGTCTGCCAGAATATGTGAAAAGGCAGGTCATAGACTGGCCCTTAGACCTGGTTTTGCTTCTTGAGCTATCTTCTGAAAATTTTTTGAAGTTTGTAGAAGAGAAGGGTAGAATTTTGAAAGAGAAGTAGGCTTTTCATTTTCCCATCCACACATACAGTAGAAATTACCCAGTTAAGCAGTTGCTGTTTTATAGAAAGCAAACCAGAAAAAAGCAATTTACACTGAAAAAACTTTTATTTATGAATTTATCCTTTGTTGACTGAATTAGTCCTACTATGCTAATACCTCATTTCATGGGAGAACCAAGGTGATATTTATACTGACTAGGGGAAATTTATGCAGGATGCTGAGGAACTTACCCTACTCTTTTCCTGAGAGGGTGTACCCCTTCATTTCCTGTGTGGAGGCAGCCAGGAGAAGAAGCACAATGGAGGAGGATCAACCAGAGTACCATTGTATTTTAGAGGAGGTTATTAAGAGTAATGTGAGTGCAAACAGTGGTGTAGCAGACAGTCTGAAAAGGCAGTAAGGTTTACTGTATGCGATGAACTGTGTTTGCCTGAGAATTCATAGCAAGATGGCCATAACTGAAGTACAGCCAGGAATGTTAATGAACTTAAAAAAATGATACCGGTAGAAGTTCCAGGTAAAGATTTATTGATTTCCTGGAGTGAGATGTACAAGGGGCAATTCTTGATAGAGCATATAAAAGTTTGACTCCTGAGGACATTGTTGGAGAGCTTAGTTTGCCTACTACAAAAGCAGATATTCAAACAGGTTCTTAGGCTTCTGATGTGAAAGGGAAGTTGAAGGAGGGCAGGCAAAAGCAATGTACAAAAGAAAAACGGAAGAATAACTGTAAGAATAAAAAGTAAAAATGGATATGCTGTAGAGCGATGTAAAATATGGGACAATATGGTGGTGCCAGAAGGTGCTGATGCAAAAGGTGCAAGGTATTTCATATAAATATTCCTCTGTTTTTGCATATCTTAAAAGCTAAGCTAAATACTATTTCTTTCACAAGTAGTTGTGTACTAATTCAATACATAAGTCATTTGCTTCTAGCATCCCCTTCCCTAAAATCAAACAAACAAAAAAAAAATCCATTTAGCCACCTAAAAATATAAAGTGTCCAAAAAAGTGCAGTTATATATACTCTGTGTGCATTTTTTTAAAACACAGTGGGGTAGATTCTAAAAGAGTTGCCCTCAGTGCAAGTCTGCCCTGAAAGACATACTCTCACTGCAAGTGATTTACTTCATTGTAAGCCCTATCTATAAACAGATTTACATGATGGGGGGAGGCAAATTTAAAAAAAAACCTACTTTGAGCCTACTCTCAGTGTAAGTGACCAGTGAGAGCAGGCTCAGAGCAGGTCTTTTGAAATCTAATCCCCATAGTAAGCCTATTTATAGGTAGGACTTACTCCACAGTAAATCACTTGCACTGAGAGCAACTGATCTGGAATCTTTCCCAATATTTCTGCAAGTAAGTGCTTACTCACGGCCTTTCAAATTAAGGCTATCCTGAAAGCCCCAGGACCAGCTGCCATTTCACAAATACAAACTTTCCCAAGTATAGCTAACTATTATTGGCAGTAAATCCTAAAATATTCCAGTCTGAAAAAAAAACCTTAAAGGTATATTTAAATACTCCAAAGCCTCTTCCATAAAAGTAAAAAAAAAAAATGCCTTCATAAAACTAAAACAAACACTTGCAACTACCCAATCTTTAAAACTGCAAATTATTAAAAAAAAATTCAAACTGTGTAAAAAAAAAAAAAAAAATTGGCACAAGGTATGTTAACACAACTCCATAAACATAAACACCATCCAATATCTTATTATAACAGTTATAGTAAAATGTTCAGCCCCCTTAATATTATGTTCCCAGATAGCTGTTGCTATATTTCACACTATAGCTACTTTACTTTAAAAAAACAGAACTCGGCACTTATCATCTGCCAAAATACATAAACTATTACTACTGACTGCTACAAATATTTATTTAAAAAAGTGATCAATGTTAAACCCTACTTCTTTGCTTCCAAAAATTAAATATGCTTCCAACAATTAAATATAAAAAGCCTCATGGTAATATACAAAAAGTAAAAATATGTTCAAAGCCCAAACTAAGCTTAAAAACATTCTTCTTTAAAACCTATATCTCCTTTTGCTTACAAATGTCTCAAATGTACCAAAAAATAAACAAACAAAAATGTTTAAAAAGTAAATATGCAATATATTCTAAAATGCTATTTAAAAAAAGAATTCTGCACAAATAACTAAACTAATTGTTCTGACTAAAGCTTAGTACAATCTACACTAACAGCCAGTATGCCTATGGTGCTGCTCGTAACTTCAAACATTTATAGGCTAAAAACATTTTCTTAATTCTTAAAAAAGTCCTCCAAAATACAATTTATGTAACAATTTTTTTAAAAGCTTTAAAATTGTCATAAGTTACTGCAATTGTGAAGGGTAAGGCACATTCAAAAGACAATGCTCAAATTCCATTAAGTAATGTATTAGCAAGTTGAGTCTTTCGGCTTTTCCCAGTTAGGGGTCTCCACAGCGGAACTCCGGTCCACTAATGATTGGTAGTTGATTTTTACATGCCTAGTTACCAGCCCTGATGCACAACCTTCAATGAAGGTACGCCCATTCACACATGTCTCCACGCAGAAGACGCTGTAGCTGAGAATCGAACTGGGCAGCGTCTTACTGTGAGGCGACAACACTGCCGCAGCACCAAGCCAGCTAAAACTGCCTTTATTTAGCTGGTAGGTTCAAATAGGGTACAGGAAGAGTTCACATTTCGGTTTAAACCCTGTGGACAATCTGGCAGTAGTACTGCTGAAGACCACCTGAGGATCAAAATGAGATCTGTGTTTAAACACAGTTTTAATGATAAGAAGAGCGGGGGGCTGTCACTGCCTGTAAATTTTGAAAATAACTTATCAGTACCTTTTCAAAACTTAATAAACTTAATAACCTGACAGTCATACAAGACAGGGAAAGTAAAAAAGCGAGTTCTGTTTTACAACCCAATCATATCTGACAAGATATGACTGGCCACCCTACACCCCCCCCCCAAAAAAAAAAAAAACTACTGTCCTACTGTATCTGCATGTATCAGTATTTCACATGTAAAAAATAACAAACAAAAGTTAGTATGCTCCAGGTTTCTCCTCATTCGCTCATCAAATCAGCCAAAATTTGTCAATCTCATAATGTAAAGCACAAAACAAAAACTAAATTGGCTGCCTTATCAGCCTCATAAAAGCTCTTCCAAAATGTATTGGTAAATTTCAGTCAGTTACACAAATGTTAAAAATGTAACTTTGTTCTAGTACCTATATGTGCTGTATGTTTAGTCACTAAATAAAAGCTTTCCCTTATGATAGAATAAACACAACCACATGTAAAAACTGTTACAAACATAGTGCCTAGGTTTAAAATACAGTTAGCCATTAACAATGACTGGGACTTTTGTTTTACAGGATGAATAATGTGAAAACTGTGCAAAGATCTTCAAATAAATAAAAATTTCCACTGTCCTTATAGGTCACAAACTTCAAAAATAGTAAAAAATGCAATAGTACCTTAAAAAAGAAGTTAACATGAAAGTATAAAAACAGGCTTACAGTGGCCTAATGCTTTACCATTAACTTTAATAAATTTGCCTTCACAGTGTATTGAACAAAATCAAGTCTACATAGACTTAGGCCACCCAATAAAAGACATGTCACCATCAAAATTAAATAAAAGTTCTATTGCTGTAAGTAATATTATTGAATATTATATAAAACTTATTATACAAATGTCCGAACAAATATTTTTACAAGTTCGAAAACTTGCCATCCGTATTTGCCAAGTAATAAAGTTATAGTCTAAGTGTTGCAGGAAAAAAATACAATACCCCCCCCCCCAAAAAAAAAAATAGCTAATAGTTTTAAACACAACATCTGTAAAGCATAAATAAAGACCTACCAATATTAAATCCATGCCAGCCAACTTAAAAACAAAATAATTATGCCTCCTGACAACAAAAGTGCTCCAAATTCCAAGGATATCTAGCCAAAAGACTAATAACTAAAATAAACAACACCATCTCCAAACACATCCAACTGTAATTGCATCCACTCTCTAAAACATCCTAAAATGCGGAACAGAAAACTTGTAATTCCAAAACAACAAAAAAAATGCATTCCATTTGTCCACAAAGTGCAACCAACTTGCTAACTGTTCTCTCTGTTTTTAAAAGCTATTTTTGTTCAACAAAAACTGTTTGCTGCAAATGTGTGTGACTAAAAAGCTAAACTGCACTCAGCCTGTGATAATTATAGGCTAAAGTAACAATTATTACCTAAGCATGCTATATGATTATGCCATAAATTTAAGTAAAAAACAATTGTTAAATTTGTAGCCATGTCCCTTGTGCAAATAAATAAATAAAATCACTATTTCTGCTGTACCAATGCTGTATGCAAGCTTTCAAATAAAACTGTCCAGTCAAAGCCTTTACCCATCTATATCTACTACTGCAAAACAAAAAAGAAAAAAATAGCTTCAACAAAGTAAAGGAAGCCCAATAAAAAATAAACAGCAAATTGAATATCACAACAAATCAACAGAAATGGTTTCCCAACTTGTGTAATTAAAGTAAAAAGCTAAACATTTTCAAAAAACTGCTTCTACATTTACAAAAACAAAGCTTATAAGTGGTTACCTACTAACTAGTGAAAAGGTTGCCGTACTAGCTATATCTTTAAAGCACCTTTATTATCACTTAAGACATAGGCAAACATACATTAAAAGAAAAGAAAAAAAAAACACTTTGAATACAATATACACCACATATATTTTCTTTTTTGCTATCATCAGTCCAACATTGCATAAAAAATTGCT
Organism: Protopterus annectens; assembly: GCF_019279795.1. Lineage (NCBI taxonomy): Eukaryota > Metazoa > Chordata > Ceratodontiformes > Protopteridae > Protopterus > Protopterus annectens. The sequence goes on along the minus strand of NC_056729.1, from coordinate 532,374,416 downwards.
GAATTCCTGACTTCCCTTAAACCCCATTCCTCCTCCTCCTGAACATTGCTATGCATATATCATTCCTACGGTTTACTATCATAAATTTGAAAATCAGAACAAAACGTGTCTGCATTTTCGAATTTATACATCGGAAATGAACATTTCCGAATTTTCCTAATGCCGAAAACAGCTGTGTATTGTCGAAAATGTCGCTCGCGACATTTTCGGCAATACACAGCACTCCCACCCGTCCCATAACTCCCTACCTAACTAGCCTAAACACACAGTTATGCAGGGGGGCTGCCCCCCTGCACCCCCCCTGTGCGGAGCTGCACCCCCCACCCCCCAACTTAATATTCCAACTCCGAGATCGCACTACAGTGAGGAAAGGGATGTATTTCCCTACCCGCACTGTACCACGATCCCCTCACATGAGCGAACATTAGAATTGCGAATGCACAGTCCATTCGCAGTGGTAACGTTCGCTCACATCACCTGCCGAACTATGAAGTATTCGAACATCTGTTGTTCGAATACTTCATAGCCGTGCAATTGCACGTCGGCATTGTGATAGTAAACCCATTCCTACAATTTCCATTTACTTCTATGTAACTTGCTCCTTCCCTTTTCTAAAGATCTCTCTTCCAGTTATTTTATCTCTCTTGCAATATTCAATACCTGAAATACAGTTGGTGTAGACTTTGATTTCCATTTTCTAGTAATTGCTTTTTTGGCAGCCAACATAATTAAACTTAATAAGACCCTACTGTGTTTAGGCAGTTCAGATCCTGTATCCCAGCTCAAAAGAATCATTTCCTTACTTACAGACATTTTCTTGCCCAATATTTCTGAAAGAGTAATCTGTAGGGAATGTTTAAAATCTGCTAGCTCATTACACTCCCAAAACAAATGTTCACAGTTACCTGTTTCTTCTCCAGCACACCTCCAACATTTGCTAGCTACCTGAGGAAAAATAATTTGAAGTCTGCTTGGGTTATAAAAAAACCTGTGCAAACACTTCCAAGCAAAGATCCTAAACCTTTGACTTAGTTGAATACTTGGGGGCCATACATATGTCTTCTTTGTTTTTTGTTTTTGTTTTTTTTGTAAATTGCTTTTCCAGTCTCTCCTCCCAATCTTTACTAAGCTCCTTTGATTGATTTTTATAGTTGTCATTAAACATTTTATATGCCCCACTAATTATCCCCTTTTATCAGCTGCTTTTGATCTAGATTCAGCTAAGAACTCTACCAGAGTAGGTATTTCAGTTAAAATTCATCTATCCCTTTCTTTTTGCCTGTACTTGGAGATCAGCCTCTGGTAGGGAAGGCAGTTTGTAGCCTGTAGTCCAAATGTCTTCTTGGCTTCAGCCCACTCTATTACCTTTCCTGCTTTAGTTAGTTGCTAACAGTATCTTGGTTCTTTTGTCACGTTTCTCCAGTAAATTCTAGCCCCCTCTTGCCTGTTTCCTTCACCTCTATTTGTAGTCATCCCTATAGGCAAAATCTCCTTTCTCCATTCTTGTATTGGCTTAGATCTTAGAATACTTTCTATTATGTTTATTAATGCAATGTGTATGGTTATTATTCTCCTTAAGGATCTGCATGCAAAATGTGACTGTCTATTTCTGGAACTTCCTCCTTGTTTCATCATCATTCCTTTCCACTTTGAATTAAAATCTTCTGCTTGTTTTATCTATATTAGCCTTAACTGTGTAGCTCTAAAATCTTGTAAACCTAAACCATCTTGTCTATTGGAAGGATCACCTTATCCCATTTAACTCTTGCCCTCTTTCCCTTCCAGATAAAGTGCTTTAATTCCTTATCAATTATTTTCCACAACTCCTTGGGTTGATAAAAAGTATGTCTGACCCATATACAAGACTAAAGGGACTAAAAACATTTTTGCTTCTTGTATCTGTGTCCGCATAAATAAAAAAGAGTTTCCAGTGTTTGTGTTATCGTTTGTTTAGTCTCTTCCCACATAGCTGCAATAACAGAAGGTCTTTTAAATCCATATTACTAAATATTTCATCTTATCGTGTCCCCATAAATATGGGTATTGCTGAACCAGTTTGTGTGCAGATATATAATTTACAGCTATAGCCTTTGTTTTATCTTCATTATCTGCCATAAACAAACTTTACAACAAAAGGAAGAAACTGTTGCAGAAAAGGGGAAAATTCCAGAATGCAAAATACTCCCTTACCAGCCTCAGTAAGAAACTGAGAGCCCAGATAAAATCCTCCAAAGATAGTTACGAAAATAAAATTGCCTAAGATTCCAAAGACAACCACAAGACATTCTATAACTATGTCAAGAATCTAAATGGCAATGCTCAGATCTGCTCTGAGCTACAACAGAATGGCATTAAATATACTGATCCCAAGGATATTGCCAATATCCTGGCAGATCGATTCAGTGCCAAATTCACCCCCCTCTCACCCCCTAAATGCCATCTCAATACCGGAAGATTGCCAAATTCCAGTAATAACAGCCATACAGGTAAAAAACGCACTCTCCAAAGCTAAGAATACAGTATCTGTGGGACCAGATGACATCCCTGGCTGTGTACTATATGAACTACAATATGAACTGGCACCTCACCTAAGTGTCATGTTTAATCATAGCCTCACCTCAGGTTTCATGCCCACTGAGTGGCGCAGAGCTACAGTTATCCCACTCCACAAGGGGGGATCCACCTTGGATCCCGGAAACTACCGTCCCATCAGTCTGACAAGCCTTATCTGAAGGCCATGGAGTGTATTATCATGGAACTTATAAACAAAGACATCGGCAACCTTCAAACACTGGACCCCACCCAGTTTGGGTTCAGGAAGGGCCAATCTTGTCTCCTGAACCTGACTGACTTCTTTGAATCAGTCTCCAGAGCCATGAACAAGGGTAAGGTGATCCACACAGCCTATCTAGACCTTGCCAAGGCCTTTGACACCATCCCCCACTCTGGAATCGTAGATAAACTTACTAAGCTGGGCATTAATCCCTACATCGCCCAATGGGTTGCTAACTGGCTTACTGATAGAACCCACACTGTAAAAGTAGCTGACTCCAAATTCAGCTCCAGACAAGTGACAAGTGGAGTACCACAGGGTTCAGTCCTGGGACCGCTCTTGTTTGGCATCTACTTCTCTGAAGTACAGGCCAACACTAAGGGACACTGGCTAACAAAGTTCGCAGATGACTACAAACTGGGAGTCATTATTGAATCCCCAAATGATGTGGATACTCTACAAAAGGGCCTTACAGAAACAGATGCTTGGTGCCAGAGCCATGTGCTCAAGCTCAATGCCAAGAAATGTATAGTTATCCCCTTTGGGAAAAAACATGCATCTGTGAATTACCATATAGGTGGCAGTACACTAAACACCGAAAGTGTGATAAGAGACTTAGGGACACAGGTGAACAGTGGTCTCACCTTCGATAACCACATCGCCACAACAGTCAGGAAATCTTTCTATGTGGCACACCTCATCACTAAGGGGTTTTCATCCAGTAAAAAGGAGGTCATTGTCCCATTGTACTCATCCCTCATTAGACCCATTATAGAATGCAATGCCCCGTTTGGTATGTACCTTTCAAGACATCTGCAACAACTGGAAAGGCCGCAGAAACACCTCACTAAAAGGATCACAGGCCTAAAGCAGATGCCCTACGCTGACCGCCCTAAAAAACTCAAGCTATACTCTGTCGTATATCGTCTTTTCAGAGGCGATGTCTGCTTAACATACAAGGCCATGTCAAACCCAGAGCTGTTGGACATGCTACACTTAAAGAAATCCCAATCCCTCAGAGCCACACGCTCCAGGGATCTAAACCTTGTCATCACAATAAACAAAACATGCTGGAGGGATAGGTTACTGACCCAGAGACTCCCCAGACTCTGGAATAGATTGCCAATACATGTCAAGCAGAGTGCCTCATTGGCCCTCTTCAGAAGGAACCTTGACGATTGGATGGGAGAAAGGAAATTCACCCCAAGGATCACATCAGTCACCCTGCTAGACAGGGGTCCAGGGAAGTAAATAGTGTGGAAAGAAATAGCCAGGGAATTGTTATGGCTAGGCTTGTATAGGCCCTAGGGCTGATAGCCTAGTACCAACCTATGAATTTTATATTCCAAAAAGATTTGAAAATGTCTCAAAATGTTCCACAGCACTGAGATGTCCTTTTCTAGGTTTATGAGGTATAAAATAATATCATCTGCAAATAATGCCAACTTTTCTTGATTACCATATCAATTATATCCTTGTATTTCTGAGTCCCTTATTGTGTTTTCCACTAGACTAAACATTAAGCAAATAACAAAGGGGAAGGAAGATGACCCTGCCTGCTTCCTCTGTATAGATACTTATCTGAGCTTATCTGAGAGGAACCCTCCCACTTTTATTCTTGCCTCCAATCCTTCATATATCCTTTTAATTAATTTTATTATTGTATCAGGGAGTGCAGAAGCTTCCAGTGCCCTACTCATACAATCTCAGCCAGATGTTTTCTCTGCATCAAGACTCACCAACAACATTGGCATTGTCTTATATTTGGCTTTTCTCAAGATCATCACTGTTCTATTAATGTTGTCAAATGTTTACCTCTCCTTCACAAAACCACACTGATACACATCTATCAATTTTGGCAACACCTTTGCCAATCTTTTGTCCAGTATAGACATTAACACTTTATAATCATGGTTTAAAATTGAAATGGGTCTGTATGAACCTCTGTCTGAAGGATCTTTGCCATTTTTAGGTAACAGAAACACCACAGCTTTCTTCCAATGTGTTGGTGCTTCCCCTCCTTGAAAAATACTGTTATCTTCTAGATCTTTATCACTTTCTTCCCTTGTAGTTTCCAAATATCCACAGAAGTATCATCTGTTCCTGGAGGCTTTCCTAAAGGTTGATTATATATCACTGTTTTTATCTCATCACCTCCTGTCTTATTTATTAGTTGTTGAGCCTCATCTACTCTGCCTCTAACCTTGTCATAATTAAGCCTTTCATAAATATTTCCATTTGTACTCTTTCTTCATTTCCACATTTCCCTGCTTTATACAAATTTTAATAACATTTCTGGAATATCTCTAAAGCCTCTACAGGATTCTGGTTGTTTTTGTTGTTATACATTCTCTAAATTTGGCAACAACCCTTTCAATGTTATGTTGCCTAAATCATTGTACAAAAAGTGTTTGTGCTCTGGAATTGATATAAAAAAAGAGTTGCTTAACTGCAATCTTTCTAAACTCATGCGTATTATCCAGATGCTCCCTTATTTTTTTCTTTAGCAGTCTGTATTTGCTCCTCCTCTTGTTCTGTGAGATTTCCCCTTATTTTGCAATACTTAAACCTTTGTCAGCCCCTAAAAGTAATTTCTGTTACTTCTTAACCATATGTCTTTCTCTTTTATTTAAACCTTACTTTTAAACTCCATTTTCATTGTGTCCCAGTCACTAGCTATAACGTCTGAATATATTTCTATCTTCCCTAATAACTGTCAAATAATTTCCACTACCCATTCCTTAAATTCCTCTCTTTTAACAGGTAGGTGGGAAAGCACTAGTGTCTTAGTTTTACTTCCTTACCCTGCATTTTCATCTTAGTTTTTATTAGTGCATGATTAGAAATAGTTATTGGATGTGTGTCAATGCTATCAATTAAATGCACATGTTCCTGTGAAGTATAATTTCTATCTAGTCTAGCCCAGTTATTTACCTTGGGGAACGATATGTAAATTCACTCCAAGTTCCTACTGCAGAATTAACATCTTTCTTACCAAATATTTTCATAACTGTCTTTAGAAATCTACCCTCTTTTGTTATATTATCCCTTCTAGGTCCCCCTGAGACATCCTCACTATTGCAAATCAAATTCCATTTCCTAACTATAAGTAATATTCCTTGGTGAAAGCTGATTATTTCTACCCAAATTGTCTTAATTTACATAATAGTTTTCTGTGGAATATAAATGCATACCATTTTAGTTTTCCTCCCATGTCAGTAGCCCCTTACCACAAATCTACAATTTTTATGTTTTTTTTCCGTATCTATCACTATTGGAGTCCCTGTAGCAATTACTATAATTACTCCCCTTTTCCTCTGTCCATGATATTCTGCTGAATATCCATTCTGAAATCCTGTCTTTTTCAAATTCACATGCTCATTTCTTTCCAAATGTGTCTCCTACAACACTGCTATTTGCACTCTGTATTTCTTAATATAATCTAACACTCTTTCCTTTTTGTCTATACCTGTAAGGCCATTCAGATTTCAGGATAATAAGGACAGCATAGCAATGCTAGCTGTATTGTTGCTACAGTCACAAATTATCCCACTGTGCCCAAAAATAATGCCAAAAAGAATAAATAAAAAGTTAACATTAAAAAATACTTTTTCATCATGTTTCCACTTTATGAGCAGACATGTTGTTCAAAAAGTTAAACTATTATTTAATCTAATAAGAATGCAGTGATAAAACTGCAAATGCCCTAAACAATACAGCAACCAAAATAGTTGCTGTCATAACAATGACATTACAAAATAATTAACACTTAATTATGTACTGACATAAAAAGTATGTGGTTTCATTAAAAAACAAGAAACAGTACAATATTTACATTCCAAATAATTCAAAATTTATCCTAAACCATATGGATGGTGCAGTGGTGCAGCGGTAGCATTGTTGCTTCACAGCATGAGGTTCTCTGGTTTGATTCTTGGCTGGAGTGACTTCTGTGCAGAGTCTGCTTGTCCTCCCTGTGTTCATGTGGTTTCCTCTAGGTGCTGCAGTTTCCTCTCATGTCATAAAGACATGTGTCTGGAGCATTTCCCCCAGGCCTCTGCTGAAAATTGGCTTTGTTCCAAGTTGGACTTTCTCGGTAAACACATGTTAAATAAATAAACAACATAGACTTCATCAACCAAAAAAAAATACCTCTGAATTTTACCTTAAGATTTTAGAAACAAAACTATTTTACATACTTTTGTTCATATTAAGGTTTATAACAGACTTATACTTGTTTTCTTCTTATTAAAATTACTTAATCTGTACTACATTAGAAAAAAAACTGTGGTAACCATTAGTCAAAAATACTTTAAAATATATTTAAAACTGCAAAAACAAAATAAACAAAACCTTAAAAAATATATAATAAATATAAATAGTTAGTACATCTTTATTCATAGGTTCATAGTTTAGTAGTAGACTAACTGCCCCTGTGGGCCATTTTAAGCCTAGCCCATTATCCCTGCAGAATTGTTTAAAGCCTTGCAGGGTAAGGGCAAGGTTATGCAAGACCTCAAACAAATTTTTGTTTCTTCTGTACCTATGTCCCAGAGGAACTATTTTTCAAAACCTTCTTTTGTCTATAGACAGCCTAGACAATCTGCTAGAGGTAAGAGTTTCTAAGCAGATCTTCCTAGATAAATCCACTTTGAGTTCAAGGGCCCAGAAATCCTATTTTCCTAGCAAATCTGCCTCTATCTGATATCCGGCCTCCCCTACCCTTTAGCTAGATTCCTCTGTCCCTCAGGCTATAACCACAGATACCTGGGTTCTTTCCCTCATCCAACATGGATATTTCTAGGCTTGGAAGTCCTTTCCCCTTTTTTTCTGGTCTCCCTCAACATCCTTCTTGCCAGCTTCTTCATTTTCCTCTGGTCCTGTCAGATCTGGTGAAACGGGGAAGAACACAACTTGTTCCCTTTTCTCAACAGGGAGCAGGTTTTTATTCCAGAATGTTTCAGGTTCCCAGGAAGGAGGAGTCATGGAGGCCTATTCTAGACCTGTCTTATCTTAACACCTTTCTCAAGGTTCCTTCCTTCAGAATGTTGTCTCTTCAGACTCTTTTACCTTTTTTGCTTCTCCATGTTTTTCTGGTCTTGCTGGATTTGAAGGACACTTACCTTCATATTTTTATTCATCCTCTTTTCAGAAAATATTTGCATTTCTCTGTTTCCTCCCTTCACTGTCAATTTTCTGCTTTGCTTTTTGGTCTTTCTATACCTCCAAGGAAGGATATTTACCAAATGTCTGGCCCCTATTGGTAGCTTTTTGCAGACTTCAGAGAATCCAAATATTCCGTTATCAGGTTGACCTTCTGATTCAAGGCCCCTCTCAGTTATTCCTGCTTCAGGATCTACTCTTCACTATGCTGCTCCTGCTCATTGTGGGATTCACTCTCAATCTCAAAAAATCTTGTGTTGCTCCCTCTCAGGACCTATAGTTTTTGGGTTGCAGGATTCAGACCATCCCAGTGTTGGCTTCTCTTTCACCTCCCAGGGTTCTTGCCTTGACAACTTATTTTCAGCCTCTTCTTCCTCTTCCATTTCTTCCTGCACCAGAGTGTCTCGAGCCCTGAGGTTCATGACATCCACCATTTACATGGTTTCTTTTGCCAAACCCCACATGAGGACATTTTAGTGGTATCTCAAGTGTCTGGCTCCAGCACTGCCACCCTCTGGGTTTCCAATCCTTCTTTTACACTGTCACAAACTTGAACTTCGCTGGTGGATTCAGCAGATCTCCCTAAATCCTGGTCTGCCTTTTCAGGTTCCTCTTCCTTCTCAAGTGCTGTGCATGAGTGCTTCCAGTTACAGTTGGGGAGCTTCTTCCAACAGTCTTAAGTTTCAGGGTCTTTGGCCTCATCAGTAAATGTCAGATCACATCAGTATCAAAGAGATGAGGGCTTTAATCCTAGCTCATCAGGCCTTTCACTCCCTTTGGGTTCTAGGTTCTGTAAAGGTTTTTATAGACAATACCATAGTTATGTGGTACATCAACAAGCAAGGGGGCATAATGTCTTCTCTTCTTTGCAGGCTGGTGCATCAAACTTGGGATTTTGCCATCCACCATCACTTGGTTCTTCAGGTGGTTTATACCCTTTCAAACTGAAATCAAGTGGCAAACTGTCTGAGCAGGTCCAGGACAAATTCTCATGAATGGATGCTTCACAGTGAGGTTTCTGGATGTTATCAATCGGTGGGGTACTCCTCAAGTACATCTTTTTGCCTCCCCTCTGAACAGACAACTTCCTCAGTTCTGTTCTAGAGTTTCAAGTCCATTGGATTGGAAAGTAGAACCATGTCTTTCTCCTGGCTGGGGATGTTCCTGTATGCCTGCCCCCTCTTTCTCTACTCCCCAGGGTTTTACAAGATCATCTTGGACATGCCCAAACTCTTCTTGATGACTCCTTTTGAACCCAGACAACACTGGTTCCCCTCCATTCTTTACCTGACCAAGTTGCCTCACAGGATGGATTTTCTCATACAAGTGAAGGGGTCTCTCTGGTGTGTCAAGCAAGACCAGAAGCCTTTTTCTGCAGGAGTCCTTATGATCCTTTCTTGTTGTGTGAATTGCTTAGTATTGGTTTGGCATACTCTTCTTTTAAAGCTCATTTGTCAGCCATTTCTGTCTATCTGTCTGTCTACCTTTGAGTCCACCTTTGGCTTCTAGTTTTGAAGTCAAACAATTCCTAAAAGGTATCCTTCATATCAGGCCCCCAAGAAAGCCTTTTACTCCTCTTGGTACCTTAACTTTGTTCTTGAAAATTGACTCAGTACCCTTTTGAACCTGTCTTTTCTTACCTGCAATACTGTACTTGGAAGAAAGCATCGTTAATGGCTCTTACTTCTGCGAGGATGGTTTCTGAACTCCAAGCCCTCATGGTGGTTCCTCCTTTTTTGATTTTTCACAAATACAGGGTGAGTCTTTCTACCAGTCCTTCTTTTATGCCCAAGGTAGTTAATGATTTGTCCTTAAATCAATTTATTCATCTTCCTTCCTTTTTTCCTTCTCCACAGTTTGCTAGTGAGAAGGTACTGCACACCGTGGCTTTACATAGACAGCTTGAATGTTATGTGCGTAAGACAAAGTCTATCATGAAATATGAGCAGCTTTTTGTTTCCTTTCATGGCCAGAAATTGGGTTTGGTAGTATCCAAGCAAACCTTCTCCTCCTGGATCTCTACCATTTCCATTGTTATTCTTTTTATGACAAGCAGCTTTATTCTTCTTCTGTTCATGCTCATTCTACCAGGGCAGTAGCATCCTCTGGTGCTTTTTTTCAGAGGTCTGGAAATTGATCCACCTTGGAAGCTGCTGCTTGGTCTTCTGTCCATACTTACCCAGCATTGTAAGTAAGATGCCATTTTCAGGACCAGTGTTGAATTTGCCAGAGCCATCCTTCATTGGTTTCTGGAGGGCTGTCCTCTGCCATTCTCCTCCCATACTTTCCAGTAGCTTTTGTACTCTGCCAAGAGTAAAGAATACTACAACCGTGATACAGTAGGACATAGTACAGTTGTGTAAGGTTTCAACATACCAGTAGATATCCTAGTTCTCACTGTTGCAGTATTTAGTCCCTCCCTTCTGCCTCCTTTTATTTTTCTGTTGTCCTACTCCTGGCAAAGTGGTTTCCTGTTGCCTTCCAGGATGGGTGTGTTATTGTTTCTCTGGAGGTTTTCTCTGGTTCTCCTGGGGCACTTCAGTTCTGAGGATTAGGCATCCGTACGTCACATATGTACCTTACTACTTCTGCATAGGACATACATCTGACATACAACACCGGGAAGGTGTAAAAGTTTTGGTGTACTGGCTGGATGTTAGGCTCTCCTCAGTGGGATTTCCCAAGAGTAAGGATACTGCAATAGTGAGAACTAGGACATATGTTGTTATGGTAAGATCCTACACAACTGTACTTTTTAACAAAGTAATTTACTCTCAGTCACAAACTTAAAGTATGCACTCTTTTAAATATAGTTCAAAACTAGGCCATACATTTCAAATAATTTATTCTGTCTTAAAAGAATTCTAAGTATTCCAATGCTTATTAAATATTTTACCAAAAAATGCTGACATATCTTACTTGTTTTTATTAATTTCTTATCTAATAAAACATTGCCCATCCTTAAACTGTACAAAAAAAACTAGCTCCAGATTCATCTATCAAAACTTAAAAATAATTTCAAAATTCAAGTAATTCAGGCTTTAGTGTCCAGTTATTCAAAACATTACAAAATGGTCTGTTTTAAAGTCTAGTAGTGTCCATTTCAAAGTCGAATAACATTTAATCAAAATCTATGTCTCTCTAACATCTGACATTCCCATTAAAAAATATGTTTTTCTACATTAATAGCTACCTGTTTTGTAAATTTGTTTATAAAAACTTGCTGACCCAAACTAAAACAAGTCCCTTACAATGTGTGCATGTGTGTATTTATATGTGTGTGTGTGTGTATTTTTTTTTTTGGGGGGGGGGGTGATGTTCATAGATTCATAGATATATACTAGGCTAACAACCGCCAAGGTGTTTATAAGTCTAGCTACGCAACCCAATCCAGTTGTGTCCACTTGTAACATGTGGGTCTTAATTGGGGGTATGTTTGTTAGGAGGAGTGTGTTAGGAGGTTGATAAAAAAATTCTATTGCTGGCCTCTGTCTGTAATAGACATGGGGGCCAGCCTGGGAATGAATTTGCAATTTCTCATCCAGTAGTCAAGGTTACATTTGAATAGTGTTAAGGATGGACTCTAATCACATAGATATGGAGCCTATTCCAGAGCATGAGGATCATTTCAGTTACATATGGAACTAGCTATCCCCAACAGAATCAAGATGCTCTCCTCCAAAAAAAGGAAGCCAATCTGGTGGTCCCCTGCCATTAATAAACTACAACAGAAGGAAGACACTGTCACAGAAAAAGGTGAAGTCCCAAGACTGGAAAAACTCCCTTATTAGCCTCAACAAAAAGTTGAGATCTCTCATCAAAACCTCTAAAGCAAACTATGAAGGCAGAATTGCAGCAGACACTAAAAACAACCATAAAGCCTATAGTTATATTGAGAATCTCCACGGCAGTACCCAGGTTTTCTCTGAGTAACTGCACAATGGTACCTCCTACACTGAGCCAACAGATTCAGTGCCAACTTTACCCTTCTCTTCCTCCCAAAGGACCAGTCACAGGCACCCAGCATTACTAGAGCACAGGTAAAAGCTGCATTGTCCAAGGCCACGAATACAGCTTCCATAGGACCCAAAAAGATCCCTGGATGTGTTCTATATGAACTACAAAGTGAACTGGCACCACATCTCTGTGCCCTGTTCAATTACAGCCTCACCTCAGGCTTTGTCTCTTCCGAATGGTGCACTGTTACAGTCATCCCTCTTCATAAAGGGGGAGTGACTACAGAACCTGGGAATTATCGCCCCATTAGCCTGACAAGTCTGATATGTAAGGCTATGGAGGGCATCATCATGGACCTAATTAACAAGGATATAGGAAATTTCCAAACTCTAGATCCCACACAATTTGGTTTGGTGAAAGGTAGATTATGCCTGCTCAACATGGCTGACTTCTTTGAATCAGTCACCAGAGTTGTGGATAAGGGCAAGGCAGTTCATACAGCCTACCTCAATCTGGCCAAGGCTTTTGATACCATTCCCCACTCTGGAATTATTGATAAACTCATCAAACTAAGCATCAACCCCTATATCAGTAGGTGGGTTGCAAACTGGCTCACAGATATAACCCGCAGTGTGAAAGTAGCGGACTCCAAGTCAGACTGCCGACAAGTCACGCGTGGAGTCCCACAGGGATCGGATCTGGGTCCTGTCCTGTTTGGCATCTACTTCTCAGAAGTCCAGGCCAACACGGAGGGACTCTGGCTGACCAAGTTTACAGGCGACTGCAAGCTGGGAGCTGTTATTAACTCCACAAGTGATGTAGACATCCTACAGAAAGGCCTCACTGAGACCAATGACTGGTGTCAAAACCATGGCCTTAAGCTTAATGCCAAAAAATGCATAATCATCCCCTTTGGGAAAAACTCAGTTCCCACTAATTATCACATCAATGGGAGCCCACTGAACACTGAAGGCTTAATAAGAGATCTGGGGACACAGGTTGACAGCAGCCTCTCCTTCGATCACCACATTGCCACTGTGGTCAGAATGTCTTTCTATGTGGCACATCTCATTACCATGGGTTTTGCATCCAGGAAGAAAGACGTCATCATCTCTGTCTACTCTTCCCTCATTAGGCCAGTCATCGAGTATAATGCCCCATTTGGTATGTTCCTCACTAGACACATGCAACAGCTGGAAAGGCCACAAAAGTACCTCATGAAGAGTATACTAGGCCTTAAACACATGTCCTACATGGACAGACTCAAAAAACTCCAGCTATTCTCTGTCTCGTATCATCTACTAAGAGGCAATCTCTGCTTGACTTACAAAGCCATGTCTGAACCAGCTCTGTTAGAAATGATACATCTTAAGAAATACCAATCCCTCCACACCACACACTCCAGAGACCTCAACCTCATTACCAAAATAAACAGAACATGCTGGAAGGACAGGTTCATAATCCAGAGACTGCCTATGCTCTGGAATAGACTTCCCATACATATCAAGCAGAGCACCTCACTGGCCCTCTTTAAGAGAAATCTTGATGAGTGGATGGGAAATAGAAAGTTCACCCCAGGGATCACTCCAGTGGCTCTACTTGATAGAGGCACTGGAAACTAACATCGGGTGGCACAATGCCAGGGCACTTCTATGGGCTAGGCTTGTAAAGGCTCCAGGGCCATTAGCCTAGTACTCACCTATTTACCTGTGAACCTTTATCTGTCCCACCAGCATGTTCTATGTATGTCTCAAGCAAAGTTCAGTTCCCTGGATTTAGTGCTTCTGTTGTTCCCTGTTTAATTCCCTTTCCTCCCTGTATCTCATTGCACCCTGTCTCTTACACTCCTTTCACTTCTCCACCCCTATACATCTACCTTTTTGCTTCTGCTTACATACCTTGGCCTTGGCTTCAACACCAGCCAAGTCTGTACAACTACCTTCTGTGGTTTCTCCTTACTTGCCTTAGCTCCAACACCAATCCACATCTGTCTGTAACATTATATAATTTTTCTATATATGCAACACCTCCATTACTTTCTAGCTCATTTTCCACCTTTACCACCTACTCTCATACAAACGTACACTTATCATAATACTACATATCTCCTGATAAAATCTTCCTTCACTTACCTCTCCCTCTTTACTACATCTCTATCTACTCTTTACACCTACTTTCCTCTATTCATATTCATATTGTACAACATAAGTCCTACTGAATTTCCTATCTACTCTATTTAATACTTCTTAACTACAATGCCTCTCTGTACGTATACAAGAATGCTTACTATATCCTTACATCTCTATCTACTCTCCCACCTATCATCCCATGATATAACCAACATACCTCTCAAATCAACTCAATCAACATCCACCTACACACAAAATCTTCCAAGTTATTCCTCAATATGCGCTACCATATTTTCTTCAGACATGATTCTGCTAACCAAACTAAAGGTTTTCCACAAACACAAACACTACTATAATTTTCCCAAACTTTATCCCCTCCAAAAAATAAAAAGACAACTGCTGCTCTCTACTCCAAATACCCTTTCTAACTTAATAAAATGTGGTGATGTACATCCTAACCCTGGGCCACATTCCAAAACGGACAGCCAACCAAACCCCTTAAAATCATTAAACTTTACTACCATAAATATACAAAGCATCAGAAATAAAATTCCATGCATGGTTTAACCTAATCAAACCAGATTTCAATGCTATAACTGAGACATGGTTAAAACCAACCATTAATAATACAGAATTCCTACCCCCCAACTATTCATGCCTCAGGAATGACAGACCACACAAAAAAGGCGGCGGTGTCACATTAATATATCCAAACATCTATACAATAGTCCCCTACTCAAAACCTATTCCACAGTTCTCCTCCGCTGAACTTTTAGTTACCTTATTAAAACTTAATAGCCGTAAAACCCTCTGCATCATAGTTCTATACATTCCCCAGGTGACAACATCCCCATTCTAGAGGAGATTTTTGCTTGGTCATCCAAAAATATGCTTAACGAAACCATCATATTAGGGGATGTAAACAAACTGGATAGATATCACCAATACAACACCCCCCCTCTAACATAAACCTATTCAACTATACCCAGCTCATTTATGACATAACCAGACCCAACAATAAAATGACACAAGGCTCAACCTTAGATTGGATCCTTGTGTCCAACCCAAATAAAATCTCCACCTATGGAACATTACCTAATAGTATCAGCGCCCACCTACCAGTCTTCGTCACTTGTAAAAAACCACAACTGCCAGTAACCACCACCTAAAACAGACAAGAGACCTAGCCCATTTCTCTCCAGAAACTCTAAACGAAATCTTAAGTCACACAAACTGGGCTCCATTAAATACCATACCTCTCAATGATGCAGTTGAATTATTTAAATCAACGTTTTGCAAAGTCTTAGACAGCATAGCTCCACCCAGAAGTAAAAGAGTCAAGACTAACCATGCAACTTGGCTCGCAAAATCCACTAAGCAAATCATGTCCTCTTGAGACAAAACTTGGGGAACACGACAAAAACCCAGCTGACCTGGTACTATACAAACAACTATGTAATAATGCCAAAAGGCAGGTTACCAAAGATAAAAAAGATCACTTCCACAAGCTACAGCACCAACACAGGCTAAATCCACTCAAATTCTGGGGATCGATAAATTCCCTTATTCATCCTGGTTCTAATACCAACCCTTGTCCTCACCCAGATAAAACCCCTTCTGAGATAGCCTCTCTCTTTAACTCATATTTCATCAATACCATTATCAAACTGACCACTACATTCCCCCAGCAAGCCCAAAACCCCTTGGCCTGCAAACTACTCATTCTAAACCTTACTCTCTACCTAATTTTTCTTTCTCTCCCATACCTACAAGCATCATAAAGAAACTCCTTCTAAAACTCAAACCTTGCTCCTGTGCCCCTGACAACCTACCTACCTACTGAATTTCTAAAAATAGTGCTAATTCCATCTCTTACCCCTTTAGTATACTAATCAATAGATCAATCCAATAATCCTACATTCCTAATATCTGGAAAAAAAGCTTATATTCTTCCTCTACACAAAGGTGGCAAAGATTCTGACATCTCCAACTTTCGGCCCATAGCCATTCTCTCCCCAATCTCTAAAATACTAGAAAATGTGTTCATACCAATTTCTCAACCACATAATTAACAACCAGCTGCTTACCCCAACCCAACATGGCTTTAGACCTGGCCATAGCACAAACACAGCTCTCATTTCCTTTGTCGATAAAGTTAATCGAGCACGTTATACTGGTCAGATCATCTCTTCACTCTTCCTTGACCTTTCAAAGGCATTTGATACTATTTCTATTCCCATTTTGCTCAAACTCAATGATCTAGGTGTCTCACCCTCAACCCTGAAGTGGTTCTCTAGCTATCTCTCTGACAGATACCAGTCAACCAAATGGCTACAATCCTTCTCCACCTTCCTAAATGTCTCCACAGGTGTTCTCCAAGGCTCCATTTTGGGCCCCCTTCTATTCAACTTATTCAACAACAACTTCCATAACACACTACCCCATGCAGATGTAATACAATATGCCGATGACTCGACAATCATTTGCACTGCTAAAACCCCTTCTGAACTTCTTGTACTAACACAAAATGCCTTCACATCCACTGAAAAATGGATGTCAAGAAATCACCTCGCTCTCAACCCAAACAAGACCAAGCTGATCCTATTCACTCCCAAAAAAACAACCCCCCCTAAACAGGGCTGAATTCTCTATCCACTCCCAAAATAACACTACCATAGAAGTAGTCTTCAATACTAAACTGCTAGGAGTAACTATTGATGAATCCCTAACATTCGATCTCCACATACTCAACAACATAAAAAAACTCACCAGAAACTAGGCACCCTCTATAGACATAGCTATCACCTCAATAATAATGCTAAAAAAACTCTAGCCTCAGCCTGTCTTCTCCCATCCCTCCTATATGGTGCCCCCATCCTCACAAACCTACACTCTTCACTTAAAACGAAGCTTGACGTATACTACAGTAAAGTAGCCAGGTTTGCAACAAATGCTAGATCCTCTTCTCATCACTGTTCCTCTCTGCATCAGCTTAACTGGCTCGAACTCCCACTTCACCTCAACTACCTCCATTTAACTACAGCTCATAAAATAATATACAGACCAAAAGCTTGTCCATCTCTCTCATCCATATTAACTCTGTATCATCCAAACAGACCCCTTAGATCAGAAAACAAAATACTAGTAAAGGTTGAAAAACCCCAATTCCCAGCTGGTCAAATGCTCCAGTCCTTCACTACCTCCAAACTTTGGAATAACCTCCCAACCTCAATAACCTCCATCCCAACCCCTGCTCTCTTTAAAAAATCCCTTAGACAATACCTGTCTTCCTGCTGGTTATGCTCATGCCAAAAATAACATCTGTTTCTTCCCCTTTCTCCCCTCTTACCACTCCCACTCATTACAGGCTATATGTAGTCAACATAACTAGTTCTACTGCCTTACCTAATATTGTTGCGCCACTACACTTGTGCGAGTATTAATACTTGTGTATATGATATGTTTCCCTCCACTACACTTGTGTGAGTGTTAATACTTGTATGTATGAAATGTTTGCCTCCTCTTCATGTAACTACTATGGCCTAAATATGACTGTAAATACTTGTCGAGGTTGCTTCTATATCACCATAAAATTTATGTTTAATTCTTTGAATCTGCCAAAGAAATTCTACATTTGTATTTGTTTTAAAAATGTAACTTTATTTGCTTATATGGAGCTTTTCTCCCCGGGCCTCCACTGAAAATGGGCTCACGCTGGCCCAGTTGACTTTCCCGATAAACAAATGCAATAAATAAATAAATAAATTTCCAAATGTGCAAAAGCTCCATTCTGGCTGGATCTAACAATGCTTTATATGCCAAGCACAGATTACCTCTCATCATCCTGTGGGAGACCAAGTATAGAGACAAGGCTCTAAGGCAATCTGTATAGGACAGTGTGTTAATACCCTGGATTCTCTTGGTGAGGAACCCCTGTGGGTATTTCAACTGTTGTATAAGCCTAGTCAGGTAAATGCCAAAGGGGGCATTGTACTCAATGATGGGTCCAAGAAGGGGTGAGTAAAGTGGTACTGTAACTTCCTTGGACCTAAATACCATACCCTTAATAATAAGTTGGGTAACATAGAATGATTTTCTTACTACCTTGGCTATGTGTTGGTCAAAGGCCAGATTATTGTTTACATGTGTTCCCAGATCTCTAATTACCAAGTCAATTCTTTGGGGTAGTTTATCAATGGAACACCCTGACCCCATGTGTAAAAAATGAGAAAAGGGGTAGAGTATGGATGGATCTGATCAATGGAGTAATTTGCCAGGGTAGTCATTTTCCCAAAATGCTCTATAATGCACTTCAATGCATTGAGTTTTAATATATGGCTTTGGCACCATTCATTTGGTTGTGTTAGACCCTCTTGCAGGATGATGGTGTCAAGGGGGAATTAATGATTCTCCCAATTTGCATTAATCTGAGAACTTAGTGAGCTAGTGGCCCATGACATTAGCCTTGACCTCTGAGTAGTGGCTGGCAAAGTCAGCCCAAGTTTACCCCTCACTCTGCTGCCCCAACTATCAACCTCCAGTCAAACAGGAGTGACCCCAGCACAGAGCTCACTGGTACTCCACTGGTGACCTGCCTCTTGGTGGAGGTGGTCTCACCAGTCCTGACTTCTTGGGTCCTATCTGTGAGCCAGCTGACAATCCAGTGAGTTGTGTAGGTATCTGTGCCTAGTTTGGTGAGTTTTTCCGCAATACTTGAGTGGGGTATTGTGATGAACAACTTTACCAGGTCTAGGTAAGTGGTAGGCATTGTATTCCCTTCATCAATTGCCTTAGTTACCTTCTCAAAGACATCTACCAGCTTAAGGGGCATGACATTCTTTTGACAAAACCAAACTGGGATGGATCCAGTATCTTTAGAGTGCCAGTGTTTTTGTTTATCATTTCCATGGTAACTCATTCCATGGCTTTGCATATTAGACTAGTCAGAATAATGGGTCTGCAATTTCTGGGGTCAGTTGATGGTCCACCTTTGTGAAGGGGATAACCATTGCCATCCTTCATTTGCTTGGTATATAGCCTGTTTTAATGCTGTAGTTCAAAAGTGACTGAAATGGTCCTGATAAGTCATTTCAAGCTGTTCAGAAGCCAACCTTGAATATTGTTGGTCCTCCATGAAGCTGTGTTTTTAGCCTTAATGAGCACTGCATTGTCCTGCTCCCTGCTGATAGTTGGAGTAGGGGAGTGTGGGGTAAAGTTTGAGCTGAATTTGTCAGCCAGCAGATTCACTGTGTCACACTGCTCAGTGAAGTTGGTACCATTTACTATTAGTTCTGCAAACTGTTGTGTGCCACCTTTGAGGTTCTCAACATAGCTGTAGAAGGCCTTGTGGCTGTCCTTAGCCTGAGAAGATATCATGATGTAAATGGCTTTGTTGGATTTAATCAGTCCTCTAATTTCCTATTTTGTTTTATTAGTGAGCTTTTGTCATTATTAGAATGGCATTTTCTGACTTTGGACACAACTTTTTTTGTTTTGTTATATGCCCTGTTAAGATTAGGATTCCACCAGTATGGTTTGTTTTTGGGGTTTGTTTTGGAGTTAATTCTGGTTTTTACAGCAGCGTCTATGCAGCCATTTGCCTGCTTACAGTATTTATTTGAATAATTAATTCTGTATAGGCTGCTGTGAACTCTGGGTTGGGTGGTGCATTGAATTTTGACAGACTGTCACTTAAAAGGACATAGTTTGCTTTAGTTTGTAACTTTAGCAGGCTTCACTAGGTTTTCCAAGTTGATTCTTATTTTGAATGAGACAGCTTTGTGATCCGACCTCACCAGTGAGGATTTGACACAGTGGGGGGGGGGGTGCAGCTCTGTCCCACATTGGTGAGAGCAAGGTCCAGTATATTTGAACCTCTGGTTGAAGAGTACACTAACTGATCAAGGACATCTGTGTAACTTTTAAGTTATTGTAACAAGGTTATGTGTAACCAGTGTGGTGAAAAAAGACACAATGTAAGCAAATGTAAGGCAGAATGTGCACTTTTTGAAAGCTCAGACCATTTTTGATTTGACTGTAAGAAAAGCTTAAAAGTAGAAAGAAATGCATATTGATGTAGTAGAAGAAGGTAGTGTAATAATACATTCTTATGGCGTTCTGTACAATAAGGAAGATAGTGAACAGGAGATTGAGCAAGTAAAATTACTGAATGCTAAAAGTGTTGTTTTTCAAAGAGTCAGTGAGGAAGCAAGTACTATAAAGACAAAGATGAAGATGGTTCAGAAGAAGAGTGTGGAAAAGAAATAGTGCAATTAAATAAAAGTTTAATAGGAAATAGGGAAAAAGTAAAGAAAAGAAAAATAAAAAAAAAGTTCTTCTCCAAAAGTTAAAGGAAAATAAAGTTTAAGGCTGAATCTCTGAATAAGAAGATTGTCTGTTTTTTGAGTGGCGTAAGATGTAGGATCTGGATGTGATAATTGTATTGTATATATATTTTTGAGTGAAAAAAAAAGAATCCAAGTTGAAATGGTATGCGGAATAAATTAAAATGGAAATTTTGTTCTGATACTTGTTCTACTTGTTCTGGTATGGCATTTCTATTGAAGGAGGCAATAAAGGTTTTGGATCATGTAATCTTTAGAACATGGAGGACCACAGTTGTGGATTTTAGATGGGAAATAAGGTCTTCAGATTAGTAAAGTTTTTACTTATACTTCCGTTGTAGAGAGGGAGAGAAAGAACAGTTATTTAAGGAATTGATTATTTATGTTTTGTTTAATATGGATACTATAGTTATGGAAGTCTTGAACTGTAAAGTAAGGAACAGGAGAAGGAACATTGATAGTAATGTGAGGAAAGGTAAAGGATATACTGAATTGTAAAACAGGAACAAACCACTTGCTGACAAACAAGATAAACGCCCAGTGCTCCAGAAAAACTTGAATAATATTAATGAAACCAAAAGGAGCAACTAGGCTGATGCAGAGTCACAAGTAGAAATAAAAGGCAAAATCCTCAGGTTAAAATCCAATGAAAGGCAAAATCCTCAGGTTAAAATCCAACTTTAATCCCACTGCAGGTCAGATGGGAAGAAAAGGAGAATATACCTAAAAAAATGGCGGAGCAATAATAACTGTTCTTTCAGTTCACAGGGTTGTGTGGGTGGATATTTGGGTAGAAGTTCATATTATAAACCAAAGAAAAGAGATAAAGTTGTTGCCTGGGGAGTGTATTGAAAAAGACTTTCTTGAGTGAATCATGGCAATTATGGAAGAACCGTTTAATTATGCTTTTTTTTTACAAGTCATGGACAAAGTGATTGGCTAGAGTTAAAGTCAAGTGTACAAAGGATTTGTTACAGATATAAAACGTGAAAAAATATAGAGATTTGTCGCTGGACTTGAGAAAATAATTAGTTATGTGATTATTGGGTCAAGGAGAGAGAATTCTATGCAAAAAAATGAAGAAAAATGCAAGAATTGTTATATAGATAGAGGCATTATTTAAAGGGAAGGAAGGAAAGAAGAT
Source organism: Protopterus annectens (assembly GCF_019279795.1). Lineage (NCBI taxonomy): Eukaryota > Metazoa > Chordata > Ceratodontiformes > Protopteridae > Protopterus > Protopterus annectens. The sequence goes on along the minus strand of NC_056729.1, from coordinate 532,352,906 downwards.
GATGTTCATGCAGTCATTACAATTGGGTTATCCTGCTGGCAGGCTACCCGCAGTCGGCCCAAATTTCAAAGTCCAGGTCCGACGTCGGTTGCTGTCACCTCTTCCCTAACGTCAGTGCACCAGGGGTATAAAAAATGCAGCCGACGCCATTTTCTTCAGTCTTGCCACACAGTGCCCGAAGCAAAAGCAGTTCGCAAGTGCCGGTCGGCCGACTCCTGAGATTTTCAAATTCGAATTTCAGATCCGAAGTCTTAATTAAAGCTAAGTACCCCATTGGGGAAACTTTTTTTTTGCTCCAGACCAATGCCACAAAAAGTTAATAATTGTATTTCTTGTGGGAAGCAAATACCTCATAAGGATTTTCACTCTTACTGTATTCCTTGCCTAGGCCCTGATCACAACGTTGCTAGTTGTCGGTTTTGTGCTAGATTTAACCAACGCACTATTAAGCGTCGATACGATTTTGCATTTCATTACTTTGGCAGAAGATTCAATTGTATAATGCCGTTGGAACAGCTGACTACCGGAGTTTAGAAAAAGTGCAAAGAAAAATAAAAGAACAGGCATCCAAGGTCCAAAACCGAAGACGAGGCTCCCACTAGGCCTGTCGCTGGTTCACCGGTTCTCAGTGAGGCACTTTCGCAGCCCCTGACGCCCGCTACCTCAGAGCCACAGGCCGTTTCTGACTCCCACGTGGAGCCAAATGGACTGCTGGAAACTCAAGGTATTGGACACTCAGAAACTATTCCCTCAGATGAGTCTGGAGCCACTGAGCAGGCATCGGCTTCTGAGAGTGTTTTCAGGCCTACACAGTTATATGTGAAACCTACTTCAGCTTCAAAAGCAAAGACTAAAGCAGTTCTAAAGAAAAAGAAACAAGTACAGCATTCTTCTGGACAGGCCACCATGCCTAAAAAACAGATGCTTAAAATGGCCGAAGACCTAATTACTTTGATCAGGGGTTCCCATCCCCCACCTGATAAGAGGCCTAGGCAAGAGATAGAATACAAATCTTCAGACCAGGTTTCCATTTCCTCTGATTCCTCTTCCGATCAGGAATATTCCATTCCTCCCTATGAGGATTCTGATGCTGAATAATCTATCCCTTCAGCCTCTCCTCCTGAGGATTATTCATTTGGGGAGACTTTGCGTACTATGAGGGAGCATTTCACTAGGAGAGCCAAGATTATTCTGAATCCAAAAAAAGGCACAGATACTTCCTTTTATTACCTCAGCACAGGCCCCTTGCTATCCCAACTGTTTTAGACATTGTAGATGATGTATTTTCAGAGTCCAGTCTATCTCCAGACTCTTTACCACCTGCCCCTGTTAAGCCAGACAGATACTACAGGGTTCCTGATTCACATACATTTCTTTATAAAAACCCTGCTGCTCACCCAGAAACCATATCTCAGGGTCCCAAAGGGGTCAAGGCTTCCACTGCAAAAAAACATATCCCCTCTGATAGGGATTCTAGGGCCCTGGACAGATGGGGGAAAAAAGATTTATACTTCTGCTACCTTGGCTGTAAGAGCTTTAAATTGCCAATTTCATTGCTTAAATATCAGCAATATCTTATGTCACTGCTTAAACAGAAAATGTTAACAAATTCAGAATGTACAGAAAACAAAGAAATGCAGGATTTATTGCATGCAGATGAACAAGTAGGAAAGCATACTTTGCAATGTGGTTTTGATTCTCTAGAGGCCTCTGCAGTGCCGCTGTTACGGGTTCTGTCATTTGGAGGAATGCTTGGTTAAAAGAACAGAATCTGCCTGATCATGTCAAAGCAAAACTATTAGATGCTCCATTACAGCATGACACTTTGTTTGGTGTTAAAGCAGAAGAGGTGTTGAAGAAAATGGAGGACAAAGCTAAATCTATGCAAATAGTCAAGGATTTCTTGCAGGTACAACCTCCCAGATTTAGCAGGAACTGGCCTACAAAGAATTAATTGGTCCTTTCCAGTGTCAGACAGGCCACAAAGAGGCAGATACAGATGCCCCAGAGGCAGATCACAGCCCCAAGGCTCATACAGGCCTAAACAATGGGGTGCTTCTACCTCCAAAAGCAGAGAGGAACAATCACAGCCATATACAGGAAACAGTCTCAATGACTTTCCCGTGCCAGCACCAAGCACTTATCTTCTAGCAGCCCCTTTGGGGGGGGGGGGGGACTAGCACTTTTTTCATAAAATTGGCACAAGGTCACCCAGGACAAATGGGTCCTAAATATCATATCACAAGGCTACAGGTTCCACTTTCACACCCTGCCAAGTCCAAACGGTATGCCAGATCTGCCACGCAATCAATGGGCAGAGGCACAAAAACAAGTTTCATCCCTCATGGACATGAGAGCTATTCAGTTGGTACCACAGCAAGAGCAGGGACTAGGATTCTACTCAAGGCTATTCTTGGTGCCCAGAAAGGACAAAGCCTGGAGACCAATACTGGACCTGTCTATCCTAAACACATTCCTGGATATCCCAAAATTCAAAATGTTAACTCTGCAGCAGCTTCTGCCCATGCTGGTCAAAAGGGCTTGGCTTGTGACTTTAGACCTAAAAGAGGCATACCTGCATGTCCCAATCAGACAGTCATGCAGAAGATACCTCAGATTTATAGCTGGCTCAATGCATTACCAATTCTCTGGACTGCCCTTTGGCTTATCTACTGCACCCAGGGTCTTCACAAAATGCCTGGCACCAGTGATTGCTTTTTGCAGACAAAGAGGAATACAAATATATCCTTACTTGGACAACTGCCTTATTCAAGCAGAGAATAAGGACATTCTACTACAGCATCTGGCATTTGTAAAATGATTACTAACAGGTCTAGGGTACACAGTATACGAAAAGAAATCAAAACTTGTACCCTCTCAAGAGATAATATTCCTGGGTGCAAGCTTAAATACAACTGCCCAGATGGCTTATCTCATGCCAGACAAACACAGAAAACTGACTACTTATTTCAAAATGTTGGCAACAAAGACCCAGTTATTTGCAAGACAAATTCTGCAGGCTTTGGGCTTCATGGCATCCTGCATTCTGCTAATTCCATATGCAAGACTGCATATGAGGAAACTTCAGTGGTATCTAAAAAGTGTTTGGTCTCAACATTGTCACAGCCTGGAAACAAATTACCCTCATTCCCTGCCTGCAACAGGAGTTTAGATGGTGGGCAACAGCCTGTCACCACAACACGGGACAGCCATTCACCTTACCCACAGCCAGGCAGACATTGACAACAGATACATCAGATTATGCCTTGGGGGCCCATATGGCAGGAAGATGTACTCAGGGCACATGGTCCGCAAGTCAAATGCATCTACATATCAATCAAAAAGAGATGCTAGCTGTTCAGAACGCCCTGACAGCCTTCAAGGATCTACTTCATCCAGGACAACTACTGATAAGGACGGACAATACTACAGTTATGTGGTACATAAACAAGCAGGGAGGCACACATTCCTACACCCTCTGCAGGCTAGCCATGTACTTGTGGGACACAGCATTGACTTACCAAGTACATCAAGCACAATTCCTGCCAGGAAGGACAAATACTCTGGCAGACAAACTAAGCAGAAACGTAATGGATCCCCACGAGTGGAAATTGGATCCACAAGTCTTCACCATGACAACAAGGAACTGGGGATGCCCAGACATAGACCTATTTGCCTCTCCTCACAACTTCCAACTGCAGAAATTCTGCACAAGGACTTATCACAAGCAAGCATGGAAAGTGGATGCTCTATCTTTCAGCTGGAAACATCTAACAGTATATGCCTTTACTCCTCTTCCTCTCCTCCCCAAGGTACTCCTGAAGGTCAGACAAGATAAACCAAAAATGATACTGATTGCCCCAGATTGGCGCTGCCAGCACTGGTACCCAATCCTAAAAAGCTTGTCTTAATGCCCAGCTTGGACTTTACCTCAAATTCCTCACTTATTGACCCAACAAGACAGTTAAATACTGCCCGGCCAACTCAGGACCTTAAACCTGGCAGCATGGTGGATAATGTAGCCAGTCAAAGCACACCTCTCTCTAAAGCAGTGATGGATGTTATTTTGGAGGCCAGGAGGCCTAGCACCAGAAAATCTTATGCAGAAAAATGGAAGAGATTCTGTGCTTGGAACCAGGCACAAGGTTTGACACGATTGTTCCAAATATTCCTCAGATTTTGCAATACTTAACTGAGATGCTTGATAAAGGCCTTTCTTTTTCATCAATTAAAATTCATGCCTCTGCCATTTCAGCTCATTACAATACAGAACCACCTATTATTTCTCAACCATTACTAAGGCAGTACCTCAGAGGGGCCAAAAACATAAGACCCCCAGTGAGAGCACCAGTACCTGCATGGGACCTCAACTATGTCTTGGAAAACTCACACTGCCTCCGTTTGAGCCAGCCTCTGCAGCTATTAAATTCCTATCCTGGAAAACAGCTCTGCTCCTAGCAATAACCTCTGCTAGATGAGTCTCAGAGTTACAGGCACTCATGGCTGTGGAACCTTTTATCATTTTCCATCCTGACAGGGTTTCTCTGCGTACAAACTCTACATTTATGCCTAAGGTAGTATCCAGTGTGACCCTTAACCAAACAATTCATTTGCCTACCTTTTATCCAAACACACAGAATAAGGGTGAGAGAATTCTGCATTCTTTGGACATTCACAGGCAGCTACGCTTCTACTTGGACAGAACCAAAGCTTTCAGAAAGATCAAACAACTTCTAGTGGCATATGCTGCATGATCACAAGGAAAGCCTATCTCAAAGCAGACTATTTCAAAGTGGATAGGTAACTGCATTCATTTCTGCTATTTACAGCATGGCAAATCAGTGCCTAAGGGCATTAGGCCACATTCAACCAGAGCAGCAGCCACTTCAGCAGCCTTCCTCAGAGGAGTACCAGCCAAAGACATCTTAGAGGCTGCAACTTGGAGTTCAGTGCATACTTTTACAAAGCACTATCATTTACCTCTCTATTCTAAATCTAGGGCAGGATTTGCCACTGAAGTTCTGCAGGGCCTGTTAGCCTCTCCTAATCCTACTTAGCACCAGCCTCCCAACCTTAGCTTTGGGATTCAACCCAATTGTAATGACTGCAACAGTGAAACACAATGAACATAGTACAGTTGTGTACCTACCATAAATGTAGATGTTCGAGTGTATTCACTGTTGCAGTCCAGGTTACCCTCCCACCATCCCCCTTTTCCTTGCTGGGACTTATCTGTACTTCTCTAGTCTATACAACCTATGTGGTGTATTTGCTTGTAGATGAAGGAAATGTTTACTTTAGTGCATGCATGTTTATTGGCATAATTTATTTAGCCTACCCTTTTGGGGGCACCTGACATCTGGGGCAAGAAAAACTGAAGAAAATGGCGTTGGCTGCATTGTGTATACCTCTGGCGCTCTGATGTCAGGGAAGAGGCGACAGCAACCGACACCAGACTTGGACTTTGGAATTTGGGCCGACTGCGGGTAGCCTGCCAGCAGGATAACCCAATTGTAATGACTGCAACAGTGAATACACTCAAACATCTACATTTATGGGTAGGTACACAACTGTACTTTTCATCTCCTTGGGAGAAAGTGGTTAAATATAGAGAGGTGGTTATGACAGAATTAAAAAAGAAAGAAGGAAAAAAGGGTAAAAATGTCACAAAAAATGTTGCTAATTATGTTGAATAAATTTATATAGTGAGAAAGAGCACATAACAGAAAACAAGTTGAATTTGATTAAATTGTCAGGAAATTTTATAAAGATTTAAAGTAAACCTATATGTTTAGAAGAATTAGTTAGCATTCTAAAGCAAGTTATTGAAAATTCAACACTGGCGATGGATGGAATAAGTTGCAACTCTTATAAAAACCCAGAACTTTGGCACATAAGGGTTTTTGAAGTTAAATGAGTGGAGGAAGGATGGTTTCAGAGAAGCAAGCTTATGTGGCAGATTAATAAGTTTATATGAAAAAAGAGGTATAAAATAAACTTTCAAAATTGGAGAATTATTCATTTGAAAAATGTGGGTTATACAATATTAATGAAAGTATTTCAGGTTAGGTTTGAGGCCGTTTTTAAGGATGCTTTATTACCTGGTATATTTAGATTAAAAGGTGGAAGGAGTTGGGAATTATTGATTCTAGTGGAAGAAGTAGCAGATAGTATATTAAGACGAGGAAATTAATGGTTGCATATGATTATAAAGAATTTAGTAATGTTTTTCGTTCAAGTATGTGGAGTATTTTTAGAGCAATATGGGATACAAAACAGTGTGACAGATATGTTGATGTCAGCCTATAAGGATAGTCATGTTTCTATGGTAATAAATGAATGGTTAAGTGAAAGAACTGAGGTAAGAAGAAGGTAAGGCAGGGTTACCCCATGCATAGAGGCCTATTTGTTTTAGTGATTAAAGCTGTTGCCAGTGAGTTAAATGATAAATTACAAGGAAATGAATATATTTATGTAAAAGTATTAAAATACCAATTTTCTGTCATATGTAATTTTTTATTTGAAAGACAATCTGAGTGCGGAAAAAACATTATTATATTAAGTGTCAGTGGCACAAAAGGTAACACATTCTCTTGTGGTGCAGAAGTCTGTGGGTTCTATTCCCACACCAGGCAGATTGATAGCTGACACTGCAGTGCAGCCTAAGGGGGTGCTGCACTCTTTAATGTGTCATCTTTGAGATGAAATGTTAAACAAAGGCCCATTCTGCTTGAGTTGACTGTAGCTCAGGTAGAAGTAAACAGTCTCATGTTACCTATCGAAAAGAATAGAGAAAGTTCCCTGATGTCCTCCCCAAATTTCCTGTAGTAGTAAAAACCACTTTCAGTCTCCCCTGAAAAGAGGCCACTACCCTAGTGAGACTAACCCAGTCAACAAAGGATAAATAAAAAAGTGAAAGGAAGTAAAGGATCAGGTATGTTTAAAATAAAAAAGAAAGATGAAAAGGAGTGGCAGAGAATGTAAGAACAGAAAGGGTTAGTTTTTCTACGGATATTTTTACAATTTTAGTTGTTAGATTTGGTAGTAGAGAAGTAGTATTAGAACAATGGGAAAACTAATCAAAGAAATACAAGGAATTAATATGTTGTGGAGAGTAGTCAGGCTGTCTTTTAAGAAAAAATCTTTACATGATTAATTATATTATTTTGGTTAAGATAGAATATTTAAGTAATGTTTATGTGATACCTAGTAATAAAGAAGAATAAAAAGAAATTTATAATGGGCGGCTGTGGTAGTGCAGCAGTTAGCATTGCTGCCTCA